>NW_006922223.1:558695-591691 GCF_000298275.1 Orycteropus afer afer | reverse complement strand
CCTCCTTGGATTTCCGAGGCAGTATCACTATGGAAGTAGATTGCCCCATCTTCCTTCTGAGGAGTGGCTGGTGGGTTTGAACCGCCAGCCTTCTGCTTAGCAGTCATGTGCCCTAGGCACTAGGCTACCAGAGCTCCCATAAGCAAACTAATCACCAGAAAAAAAGAAAGTTAAAAAGAAAAAGAGAAAAGAGAAAAAAAATGGTGGAGACAGGGCAGGGCACCCAGGCTTCATCTGAGTACACAGACTGATGGAGTTCCTGTGGGCCCAGGAGGTAGGTGGGAGTGGGGGGTGGCTGCTCCTCTTTTCACCAAGTGGGTAAGGGGTTTAAGAGTAACAAGAGGAATGTCATATCTTTTCATTCTTGCAGGTCCCGAGTGTCCTTGGGGTTTCTGGAAAGCAGAACATGTTCTTAAGCCCCAGAAATCTGTGAGAGCTCTGTCTCTTTAAATATCCAAAATAGTCAATCCACTTTTTAAACCTTAAAAATGGCGGTGCCCTCCGGAACAACAAAGGTCCACAGCTCAGCCCACCTTTCTCTTCACCTTCTCTATTTCTTCCTCAGTGACCGTGCACAGTCCTCCATGCAGTTCCTGATTATCAGGGTTATTTTTAGGTTAATTCTTAAGTCCTACCACCACTTGGGAATCCCCAAGCTGTCTGTGCTGTCAGGATTGCTCAGGATTGCTGCCAGACCACAGTTCCGTCTGTCTCCTTTTTTGGTATTTTCATGCAAATTCTTCTGCTAGTTGGGGTTTAGTCCACTTCTATGTCCTTCCCTTCAAGGATCAGGGGTCCAGGATTATCTTTCGTGTTTGTGTTACTTGGTTTCCCTTTTCTTTTTTGAAGAGGGTCTGTGCAGTCTTTCTGCCTAGTCTGCCATCTTCCAAAACCTCTTTTTTTTTTTTTTTTCATGCTTTTTTGTGTTGTTCAACATTGTTCTCCCCCTCTACCCAGGAACTCCTACATAGATCCCTCTCCATGTGTTTGACAGTGGTAGCCATGCATCATCTGGTTCTGGTCTCATGGTCATATAGGCTAAAGAGCATATGTTGTACCATTCACTTGGAGTAATTGCTTCTAAGTGACTTTGGTTTTCTTCATTCTTCTTTGCTCTGGATGAGGAGAGACCCATTGTTGCAGCTAAATGGCCACTTGCAAACTATTAAGATTCCAATAACTACTCATCAAATTAGGATGTGAAGCAATGTTTTGTGTAGTATGTTTTGCCAATTGATCTTGATGTCCACTGCAAATTATGGTTCCAAGCCTACAGATCCAACTACTTGCCCACTCTGTGTAGCTGGTTGTGGTCAAGAAGTAACCATGACTTTTCCCCTTGTCAGCTTATTTCCAAGTTTTAAGGAAGCACCATACCATTTTCCAGAGTGGTTTTACCATTTTACAGTTCCACCAGCAGTGTGTGAGAGTTCTAAGTTCTCCACACCTAAGCCAGGTTGTGTTGTTTTCTGTCCTATTGAATTTTGCTATAATGCTGGAGTAAAATGATATCTCATTGTTGTTTTGATTTGCATCTTACTTAATGGTCAATGATTGTGAGCTTTTCTTCATGTGTTTGTTGGCTACCTGACATCTTCTTTAGTGAACTGTCTAGTCTTGTCTCTTGCCTGTGTTTGAATCAACAGTTTTGTCTTTTTGATTTTGAGGTGTTGAAGTTTTCTATAAATTTTTGAGATAAGTCATTTGTCAGATATGTCATTGCCAATCCCCCCGCCATCTGTAGGTTCATTTTACTCTTTTGGAGAAGTCTTTGGGTGACATAAGAACGTAATTTTTAGATTGGTCCCAGTCATCTAGTTTCTCTTCTGCTGTCTATGCATTTTGGGTTATGCTTGATAGTCTATTTATACCATAAATTTAAAAAAAAAAAAAAAAAAAAAAACTCATGGCTGTCAAGTTAATTCAACACATTGTGTGCCCTCGGGTTTCTGAGGCAGTATCTCTACAGAAGTAGATTGCCCAGTCTTCCTTCCAAGGAGTTACTGGTGGTTTGAACCACCAGCCTTCTGGTTAGCAGTCAAATGCCTTAGGCACTATGCCACCACAGTTCCCTACACTGTAAATTAGGGCCCCTAAGTTTGTCCCTATTTTATTTTTGATACACTTTATAGTTTTGGATTTTATGTTTAGATCTTTTATCTAACTTGAATTTATTTTCATATACGGTGTGGGGTGCGCATGTTATTTCATTTTCCTGTAGGTGGATATTCAGCCTTGCCAACACCATTTGTTGAAGAGACCAACTCTTTCACATTGAACAGATTTTGCCTCTCTGTCAAAGACCAGCTGTCCACAAGTGGATGTATCTGTTTCTGGACTCTCAATTCTGCTCCACCAGTCTATATATACCCAAGCCAGGCTGGTATGGCTACTGTGCTTGTATAGCAGGTTTTGAGATCGAGGAAAGTGAGATCTCCTGTTTTGTTTTTCTTCTTAAGTCTTGCTTTCCTTATCCAAGCTCTCTCCTTTCCATATAAAATTGGTGATTGTTTTTTCCATACCCTTAATGAACATTGATGGAATTTGTGTTGGTATTACATTGAATCTATAGAGTTCCAGTAGTTTATTGCTGATTTTCTCCTACTTTCCACATATAGAATCATGTAATCTGAAAATGGACATAGTTTTACTTCTTCTTTGCCAATTTGGCTGGGTTGCATTTCTTTTTCTTTCCTTAACTGCCCTGTCTTTTATTTCCAATAAAGTGTTGAATGGAAGTGGTGATAGCATCCTTGGTGGATTTCTATTCAAAAGAGGAATGCTTTGAGTCTCTCTGCTGAAGATAATGTTAGCTGTTGGTTTTGTGTATTCACCCTCTTTAAGTTGAAGAATTTCCCTTCTGTTCCTATTTTGCTGACAATGTTTATCAGGAATCTGTGTTGAATTTTATCAAATGCCTTTTCTGCATCAATACATATGATCATGTGGTTCTTTTCCTTTGGTTTACTTACGTGGTCATTAGGCTTTTTTTTTTTTTTTTCCCAATGTTGAACAAATGGAAAACTGTTAAGAATCCCACTTGATCAAGTTTTTTTTTTTCTTTTTTTTCTTTTTTTAATAGTATTGGATTCTATTGGCTAGGATTTTGTTGAAAATTTTGTGTCTATATTCATGAGAGAGAGATGTCTTCCCCTTGTTTGGAATCAATGTTATGCCTGTTCCATAGAATGAATTTGGGCATATGCTATCCTTTTCTATGTTCTGGAACAATTTGAGTAGAATAGGTGTCCCTGCTTCTCTGAACATTTTATAGAATTCCCCAGTGAAGCCACTTGGGCCTTTTCATAGAGTGTGGGTGTTTTTTTTTTTTTTTTTTTAATGACCCTCTAAATTTCTTCCTTTTTTATGGGCCTGTTCAAATTTCTCCCTCAACCTGTTCTACTTTAGGGTGGTCTTGTATTTCTAGGAATTTGTCTGTTTCTTATCTAATTTGTTTGAGTACAGTTTTTCATAGTATTCTATTATTTTCCTTTTTATTTTGAATGGTTCTGTTGTGTTCTCATCATCTTAGAGTTATATATCTACATATTTTTAATAATTCCTTTTTTTTTTGTCTATCTTATTTTCAACATTACAGAGGGAACATAATTAAATAATATATCCCTTTTAAAGGGTTTGAATTTAAAATTTTCAAATCTCACCAGCATGAAAAGACATGTACACAGTTCATTTTACATTTATCATATGTTGTTAATGAATATTCCTAAAAAAAGAATAATTTCTGGGTGAAAAAACATCAATAGTTGTCTTTTACATTTCAAAGCATTAATTAGTTACAATTAAACTGATGTAAAATATTTTTTAATTATACATATATATTCATATTTGCTAAATTTTACCTTGTGATATTTAATCCATTGTTTGTTTCATTCTTTGTCTTGTGTGAAGTTTGAAATAAGGAATCTCTCTCTCTCTCTATATATATATATATAAACACACACACACACATATATATTTGTTTATTTTTTTCTCTGTGTTTTCTATCCTAACACCATGTTTCTGATGCATTTTACTAAACGGGAAAATGTACATTTTCATGTTTCATCTTCAGAAATGTTTTGCAGAGGTTAGCCTTTGTATTCATCCAGAGGAATTTGAAGATCAGATTCATCAATATTCACACTTCTCAATCTGATAGTTATTTTGAATTTAATTGCCTTAGATTTATAGATATAGATAGATTTGGAGTTGAATACATATACAATCTAGACTTTAATATTTAGGGGAACTCTACGTATCTCATGATTATTTCATGTTTATGTTTAGCTTATGCATAAAAAAAAAAAATACTCACCGCCATTGAGTGTTGGGTGTGATCTGACTCACAACAAACCCTCTTTGGTTTTCCAAGAGGGTATCACTATGGAGGGAGCTCTGGTGGCCTAGTGCCTATGACATTTGACTGCTAACCAGAAGGCTGGTGGTTCAAATCCACCAGCCACTCCTTGGATGTAAGGTTGGGCAATCTACTTCTGTAGTGATACTGCCTAGGAAACCCAAGAAGGGGTTGCTATGAGTCAGATCCAACTCAACGGCAGTGAGTATAGGTCTATGGATCTATTTCTGGGCTCTCAATTCTGTTCCACTGGTCTATATGCCTGTCCTTGTACAAGTACCAGGCTGTTTTGACTACTGTAGTTGTTTTGAGATCCAGGTATGTGAGATTTCTCACTTTGTTCTTCAGTAGTGCTTTGCTTATTGAGGTCTTTTTCCCTCCCATATAAAATTAGTGATTATTTTTCCATATCCATCAAGAATGATGATGGGATCTGGATTCAGATTGCATTGAATATATAGATGCTTTGGGTAGTGTGATATTTTCACAATGTTGAATTTTCCTACCCATAAGCATATTATGTTCTTCCATTTATGTAGTTCTATTATGGTTTCTTGAAGTAGTGATTTGTAGTTTTTGTTGTACAGGTCTTCTGTGTCTCTAATGAGATTTATTTCCAAATATTTTATTTTTTGGTAGCTATTGTAAATGGTATTGATTTCCTTATATCCTTTTCAGCATTATCTTTGTTGGTGTAGAGGAATCCAACTGATTTTTGGATGTTCTTATAACCCGCCACTATGCTAAATCTCTCAATTTGTTCCAGTAGTTTTTTGGTGAGTCTCTTTGGTTTTCTAGGTATGGATCATATCATTAGCAAGTACGGATAGTTTGACTTCTTCTTTACCAATTAGGATGCCTTTGATTTCCCTTTCTTGCCTTATTTCCCTGGCTAGGACTTCCAATACAATGTTGAATAGAAGTGGTGATAGAGGGCAACCTTGTCTGGTTCTTGTTTTCAAGGGGAATGGTTTCAGTCTCTCTCCATTGAGAATAATGTTGAGTGTTGGTTTTGCATATATACCCTTAATTATGTTGAAGAATTTCCCTTATATTCCTATTTTGCTGAGAGTTTTTATCAGGAATGGGTGTTGGATTTTATCAAATGTCTTTTCTATGTCGATTGATATGATCATGTGGTTCATTTTCTTTGTTTTATTTATGTGATGAATGATGTTGATTGTTTTTATAATGTTGAACCATCCTTGTATACCAGGTATGAACTCCACTTGGTCATACTGAATGATTTTCTTGATATGTTGTTGGAGTCTATTGGCTAGGATTATATTGAAGATTTTTGCGCCTTTATTCATGGTGGATATTGGTCTGTAGTTTTCCTTTTTAGTTATGACTTTGCCTGCTTTGGTATCAAGGTTATGCTTGCTTCATAAAGTGAATTTGGGAGGATTCTATCCTTTCCTATGCTCTGGAATGGTTTGAGTAGGATTACTGTCTGCTCTTCTCTAAACATTCAGTAAAATTCACCATTGAAACAGTCTGGGCCAGGACCTTTATTTGTTCGTAATTTTTTTAATGATCTGCTCTATTTCTTTTGTTACGAGTCTGTTTAAATTTTCCACCTTAGCTTTTGTTACTTTAGGTAAGCAGTGTGTTATTAGAAATCTGGCCATTTCTTCTAGATTTTTTTAAATTTGTTGGAGTATACTTCTTCATAATATCTTGATATTATCCTTTTTAATTTCTGTTGCTTCTGTTGTGGTGTCACCCAATTCATTTCTTATTCATGTTGTTTGTATTCTCTCCCTCTTTTCCTTTGTTAAATTTACAAATGGCTTGTTAATTTTATTAAGCTTTTCAAAGAACCAACTTCTAGTCTTGTTGATTTTTTCTATTATCTTTCTATTTTTTGTTTCATTTATTTCAGCTCAAATCTTTATTATTTCTTTTCTTCTGATAACTTTAAGCTTTTTTTTTTTTTTTTTTTTTTTTTTTTTTTTTTTTTATTTTTTGGAGATGTTTGGTTAAGGTGCTGATTTTGGCTCTTCTTTTTTGATGGGTGAATTTATTGCTCTCAATTGGCCTCTTATTGCTGCTTTTGCTATGCCCCAAAGATTATGGTATGTTGTGTTTTAATTTTCTTTTGATTCAAGGAATTTTTCAATTTCATTTTTTTTTTTTTAATTTCCTCTATTACCCAGTCATTTGCAAATAATATGTTATTTGGTTTCCATGTGTTTGTTCTTTTTCCATTCCTCTTCCTATTTTTGATTTGTAATTCGATAGTATTGTGATCTGAGAAGATGCTGTGCAATATTTAAATATTTTTAAATTTATTGAGGCTTGCTTTATGGCCCAATATATGGTCTGTCTTGGAGAATGTTCCATATGCACTGGAAAATAATGTATATTTTGCTGTTGTTGGGTAAATTGCTCTGTAGATATCTATAAGGTCATATTGGTGGATTGTATTGATTAGTTCTTCTGTGTCTTTGTTGAGTTTCTTTCCAGTTGTTCTATCTTTCATTGAAAGTGATGTAAACCCACCAAGTACTCCTTGGACGGAAGAATAAGCAGTCCACTTCTCTAATGATACCTCAGAATGGTACACCTCAGAAAGTCAAGGAGCCGTCATTATGACTCAGATCCAACTTGACAGCACTGAGTTTTTGTTTGTTTGCTTGTTTTTTGGTTACTGTGACTCTGGAGTCATCTTTTCAGTTCTATTAAAGCCTAGTTTATGTATTTTAGGGCCCTTTCATTGGGTACATAGATATTTATTATTTTTATGTCCTCTTGTTCAATCAACCCTTTAATCATTATAAAATGTCATTCTTTCTCTCTTATGGTACTTTTTATTTTAAAGTCAATTTTATCAGAAATTAATATGGCCAGTGCTGCTCTTTTGTGGTTGTCATTTGCTTGATATATCCTTTATCAACCTTTGATTTTTAGTCTATTTTTGTCTTTGTCTCTAAGGTGTGTCTCTTGTAGACAGCATATTGATTATCCTTTGATATTCAGTATGATTATCGACAAATATGAATTGGTTGCTGTCATTTTGTTATATACTTTTTCATGGTGTTCCTGGTTTCTTTGATCCACATAATTTTCTGTGCTGAACTTGTTTCCTTTATGAATTGTGTTATCACATCCTTTGTTTCTATTGTTTTAGTATTTGCTAAATATTTGGGTTCGTTGTCTTTTTGATTGTGATGTGAAGGTTTATCATTTTTCTTTGAGGTTACCCTGTGACTTATAATTGTCCTCCCAAGTTTAGAACAGTGTGTTCTATCTTACAGTTGTCTTGACTTCCCTAGCATTTAGAAGTTCTGTAACAACAATACTCCCCCTCCCCTTTTTGGTTGGTAGTTGTCCTCATTTGTTAATTGATCTCTCTGCTTCCCTGTTTACAATCTTGTAGACTTGGTTACTTCAGATGCTCCCATAACTGGGTTTCTTTCTGGGTTATGTTATCATGTGTGTTAATAGTCAGTTATTGTTTGCTGTTATTGGTTCTATCTCCAAAGAACTCCTTTTATCATCTCTTATAAAGTTGGTTTTGTTTTAACAAATTCCTTTAATTTCTGCTTATCTGGAAATGTCCTAATTTTATCATCATATTTGAGGGACAATTTTGCTAGATATATAATTCTTGGTTGGAAAGTTTTCCCAGGGTTTTATGTATACCATCCCATTGTCTTCTTGCTTTCATGGTTTTGGCTGAGTAATCCAGGCTTCATCTTTTTGGTTGCCCCTTGTAGATAATTTTTAATTTTCCAATGGTGCTTTCAGGATTCTTTCTTTCTTTGGTTTTGATGAGTTGGATGAAGATATGTCTTGTTGATTTTCTTTTGGGATCAATCCTGTTTGGGGTTTGTTGGGCTTCTTGAAGGGATATGTTCTCATTTTTCATCATACCAAGGAAATTCTCTTCCAACAAATCTTTGACAATTTTCTCTGTTGTTTTAACTTGTCTCTTTCTGTTCTGGAATTCCAATGACAATTTTTTTTTTTTTAATTCATTTTGATGGTATCCTACATGATCCTTAGGCTTTCTTTATTTTGTTTTCACCTTTTTTTTTTGGTTGACACCTTTCCAAAGAAATATTGAGGTATTTGTCTTCAATCTCATTTTTTTTGTCTTCCATTGATTCAATTTTACTCCTTTGTTCATTCAATGTGTTATCTATTTCTGAAAATTTAGTATTAAACTTTTAGACTTCTATCTGTGATTTTTGTATCATTTCTAATTTTTAATTTCTTCTGTCATTTGTTCTTGTATTGTGTTTCAAAATTGTTCTAGGGTTTTCTCTGTGTTTTCCTCAATTTTGTCAGTGTTTTCCTTGATCTGTCTCTTAATCTACTGAAGATATTTTAATATAATTATTTGAACTCCTTCTCAGGGAGTTCCAATTCTGCTTCTTCCCCAGGGATGTGTTCTGCATCTGTATACCGACCCCTTGTTTCTCCTGCTTTGTCTTGCCTCTTTGGGTGGAATATGATGCTCTTTGTCTCCAAGACATTGTAAAGTGTTTGTGTTTATGTTTAATTGGTGATTGTATGTTGGAATGATTTACCCAATATTTTCTTTTTTTTTGTTTTGTTTATATGTTATCTAAATAAGGAGAGCACTGTGTTCCTCTGTTGGCTAGTTCTTATACACTCACCACCTATCTCCTTTCTCTTTGTCAGCCTCTCATATTTTCCTGCCGTTCTTGGCAAGTGAAGCTTGTTCTCAGGTCCCTCGATTCCTAATGAGAATGCTGTCACTTTAAATATCCAAAATGACTCCCTCTTGCAAACATTCAAATGGCTCTAACCTGGGGCAATTTAAATATCCATACTGACCACTGCTTGTAAACAATTAAAATGGCTGTGCTTTCTGGACAGCCAAAGGTCCACAGCTCAGGTTGTGTCCCCCCTTGTTGTTTCCCTTCTTAGTAATCAGCCGTCAGTGCAGTCATCCTTGTAGCCATTGGTGACCAGGGCTGATTTTTCGGTCAATTCTCAAGTCTCAACAACACTGGGAAATATTCAGGCTGTCGGTGTCATCACAGTAGCTGAAAGTTCACATCTCTGTCAGTCTCTGCACTCACTGTTTTAATTCAGGTTTTTCCACTAGTTGGTGCAAAATCCACTTCTGTATAGTTCCTTTCTAAGCTCAGGGCACCAGAGTTACCTTCTGTATCTCTGTCAATTGTTTTGCCTTTTCTTTGTTAAGGGGGGTCAGTGTAGCTTTTCTGCCTTTACCACCATCTTACTGGAAGTCCCTTTATTCATATATATTTTGCCTTGGCTGGAAATTCTTAAGTAATCTCCCAAAATACTGATGCTGAGAGATGATGTCTTATTATTGAGAAATATACAACCATTTTTATTGTTTTACATCTTTTGAAACAGGATAGTTTCTAAGTATTTAAAAGACTTTTAAGATAAGTATGTATTATAAATGCATCTTGTTTCTTCAACAATTATATTAGGAATGTATGGATAGTACCATCAAATGCTAATCCAAAAACTATAATCAAGTTACTGTCTCTAATACACAATTTAGTAAATGTAGTGGGCAGAATTCTAAGATGATTTCTGAGATTCTGCTACTCCTGCTGTACATGCCCATTATAATCCTCAGGATTGTGAACATGGTAGATTTAACTCCCATGTTTCGACTTTAAGAAAGGGAAATTTTCAGAGACATCTTGACCTAATCCCATGAATATTTTAAATCTAGCTCTAGAGATCAGAGACAGGAAAGTCAGATATTTGAAGAACAATAAGAATTTGAGGCACAATTCCCAGCTTGAAAATTAAGGAGATTGCATGAACTTGAATTTTGCCTCCTTTCTAAGCTAAGAACATACCATGACTGACAATGAACAAAGAAAGTAAGGACTACAGTCTGCATTTGCAAGGAAATTAATGTAATATAACATAACAAACAAGAAGTGGCTTTTAAGTGGAATTTTCCCCTGAGATTTTTGAGAAAAGAACAAAGCCCAGGCAACATCTTGATTTTTCTTGTTCTTATGTTCCATTGAGTCAATCCAACTCATAGCAATCCTATATACAACAGAAGAAAACACTGCCCAGTCCTACACCATCCTTATAATCATTGCTACGTGTGAGCTCATCATCACAGCCACTGTCAATTAATCTTCTTGAGGTACTTCTCTTTTTTTGTTGACCTTCTAACAAGAATGATATGTTTCCTTAGGGATCATAGCTTCTGACATGACCAAACTACATGAGACAAAGTCTGACCATTCTCCCTCCTAAGGAGCATTCCAGCTGTACCTCTTCCAATTGTTCATTCATTAGATCCCTATGATACATTCCGCATTCTTCAACACCCAATTAAAATGCACTAATTCTTCTCTGGCCTTCCTTACTCGTTATGCAGCTTTCACATGCCTATCAGGTGACTGAAAATACCTTGGCTGAGGTCAGGTATACTTTTGTCCTCAAAGTTACATCTTTGCTCTTTAACACTTTTAAAGAAGTTTTGTGCAGAAGATTTGTCCAATGCAATACATCATGTAGTTTCTTAATTGCTGCTTCCATGGGAGTTGATTATGGATTCAAAAATGAAATACTTGACAACTTCAATTTTTTCTCCATTTGTCATGATATTGCTTATTCGTCCAGCTGTGAAGATTTTTATTTTCTTTATGTTGAAGTAATCCATACTGAAGACTGTAGTCTTGTCTTCATCAGTAAGTGTTTCAAGTCTTCTTAGCTTTCAGCAAGGAAGTTTGTGTTGTATTCCTCAATCCTCATGCCATATTCTTCTTTATATAGTCCAGCTTCTTGGATTATCTACTCAGCATACAGACTGAATAAGTATGGCGAAAGGATACAACCCTGACAAACACCCTTCCTAATTTTACACCATGCAGTATCCCCTTGTTCTATTTGAACAGCATTCTCTGGGCCTATCTACAGGTTCCTGCTAACCACAATTAAGTGTTCTGGAATCTATTCTTCATAATAGTACCCATAACTTTTCATGATACACACATTCACATGCCTTTGCATAGTCAGTAAAATACAGGTAATTATCCTCTGTTGCCCTTTGCTTTCAGCCAAGACATATTTGACATAAGAAATGACACCCCTCATTCCAAGCTCTCTTCTGAAACCAGTTTGGAATTTTGGCAGCTCTCTATCAATATATTGCAGCAACTTTTTTATGAATTATTTTCAGCAATATTTTACTTGTATGTGACATTAATGACATTGTTTATTAATTTATATATTCTGTAATATCACCATGATTGTAACCTATGTGATATAGTGAGAAGAGAACCAAGTTATGACATGCTAGCTATTTGACCTACAGAATTGTCAATGAAGAGGTGGTGTTTTACACAACTAAGTGTGTAATAAGTTTTTCTGTAATAGTAGAAACTAATAAGTTGGTTGAAATATTTTAATTGATTTTATAAAATGAAATTATTTTTAGATATAATGTTTTACTTAATTCAGTAACAGTATTTTTAAGTTTGTACACAAATTCTGAGATTTACCTCTACTTTCATGTCTGGTACTTAGTCAAGTTTCTATTTCATAGTTATGGTAATTTTATTGATGGATTCAGCAGTTTTAAAGCCCTGTATAAAGTTCTTGGTAGTTCTCATTGTGGAAGAATTTCCTGTTCTTCAATCAGATGAGAGAAAATTACATTTACCTTTTTGGTCAGGTATATTGGGGGAAGTGGATTTTTTAGTTAATATTCTCAACTTCTTTTGTGATTTTACATTTGTTCCATTTTTCTAGAAACAATTTTGTTAAGTTTATATCATTCTAAGTTTTGTCAATTTTATGGATATTTTCAAAATTTTAGAAAGTTGTTTTGAATCACATCTATATTAATTAAATTGGATAAATTCTCTATAAAAAGCAATTTATAAAAATTGTTCTGTAAATATTCACACAATTATTAAGAATGTGATAATTTTTAATTAATTTCAAGAAAATCTATTTTGGGGTATATTTGTTTAGCTTATTTTTAATTTTTTTCTTATTTGAAGATCATTTAAAAATTTAGAAAATCACAGAGAAAAAAATTACATACATGATTTACTTCCTCAAATTGGTTGAAATATATAATTGTTACCTTTTCTTGTATTTATTTCACTGGTTTTCAATACAAAAATGATGAAGTACAGATACATTTTAACCCCTCTTTTACACAACTTCCAACTCATTCTTGCCACTATGCAGTTAATTGATGCATTTCACTCTTTGAGAATATTTATGTTACTTCATTAAGTCTCTTTTTATTAGAGCTCTGGTGGCATAGTGCCTAAGCCATTTGACTTCTGACCAGAAGGATGGTGGTTCAAACCCATCAGCCACTCCTCAGAAGGAAGATTGGGCAACCTACTTCTGTAGAGTTATCACCTCAGAAATCTAAGGAGGGGGTCTCTATTAGCCAGATCTGACTTGACAGCACTGAGTTTGGTTTGATTTGGTTTTTGAACATTATATATATTATTAGAAATCTTTTGTGTATATCCCTAGACATAATGTAACAGGGAGGTAGAATGTACATAGATTGCTATACTAACTTTAAGTATCATTATTTTTCCTTTAGCAGTGAGTCTTCCTTCTACCTTCTCATTAAGAAATGTATATTTAATATTTTCAATTGTATTCATTGATTTAATTTGCTAATCTGTGGAGGGAAAATCAAAATTATATTTTTATTTTAATTTTTATTTTTTTCTGATATCAGTTTTTATATTCTCCCTTCTCAATGTATTAATTGAGTGTATCTATCCCTTTACTATGAATTAGGTATTTTTATTATGTGGCAATTTTACATCAAACATTTGTACGTTTTTATATTTTAAGCTACTTCATATATTCCGGGAAGCGATCTTTTTTATTATAAACATTACTAGTGTTCTCTGTGAGTGCACAAATGCTTTAAAAAGAAAAAAAAACTTTTTAATTGAGCTTTTTAATTGCACTTTTTACCTCCTTCTTCCAAACTAATCACCAATCTATGAATAAAAATGATACACCATTTTTTTGGCATTATTATAAAAATTCCCCCAAAATATAACTTTTCTATTAAGTAAAACTTAATGTATAAAAATAAAATATAAGATAATAAAGAAAAAGAATCTGAAAGAATTAGCAATACTTATGATTTTTATCATTACTCTCACTATGTGTTAGCCTTTAAATTTATATGTGTGGATACATTTCAGTATCTGTCATTCCATGTGGATCAGCAGAATGATAAAATCTATGTTTATCCATTCATTTCCCAAATAAGAACATTTTGAAGAAAATTTGTTACTTGAATATTATGACTTTAATTCTGTAAAATGTTTTATGTTCTGTAAGTTAAAATTTATTTTCAAACCACATTATGTAGGGCAATGAAATGTGACTGTTAAGTTGTTGTTATGTGCCATTGAGTTGGACCCAATGCATAATGACTCCTCCTTGGGTTCTCGAGGCGGTATCACTATGGAAGTAGATTGCCCAACCTTCCTTCCAAGGAGTGGCTGGTGTGACTAAAGATGATAAAAGACAAAAAGACATTTCTCTCTTTGGGGAGAAAAAAAAAAATATATATGTATGTTGATTTTTTTCACAGCATTTCCTATGTTGTTATTGCATATGGTGTATGTTGTTGCATATTTACTATGCATATATTTTATTTCAACAAGCTGCTTTTCAAAATCTTTATCTAAGCGGATTTTGTGAGTAATAGGCTAGGATCTATTTTTCTCTTCCTTAAATATACTCTTAATGAAAAGCACACTTTTGATATAGAATGTACAAAATGTTCAATACTGAATTTCTTTCCCTCTTTTTTCTGAATAAGGACTTAAACTCCTGGTTTCACATTTACAAAAAAGATAGGACAGAAGCCAACATAAGAACTGAAATAGTCCTGCTCAATACTGTCATTGAGCAAATAGCATTTTATATATTAAGAGTATTTATAAACAAAGCTGATACATCTTGCCAGAGGGCATCATGATTTGCAAGATTCAAACTAAAAATGAAGGTTGTCTCTAATCTGGCTCTAACTGAATTTGCTTCCTGGCATTGAACAAAATATTAATGATAGTCTTTTGATTGGGTCTAGATAAGACACAAGGAGCTCTGGTGGTGTAGTGGTTAAGGTATTTGGCTACTAACCAAAAGGTCAGTGGTTCTAACCCACCGGCTGCTCTTTGTAAGCAAGATGAGGCAGTCTGCTGCTGTAAAGATTCACAGCCTTGGAAACCAAATGGGGATCAATAAAAGTCAGAATCCACTTAATGGAAGTGAGTTTGGTTTGGTTTCGAGCAGAGTGTGTGGGGTGGAAGGGGGTGATTCTCAGTTTCCTGGTGCTTCTGTAACACCAATACTGCAAGTGAGTGCCTTTAAAGAACAGAAAATTATTTTCTCACAGTTCTGGTAGCTGAAAGTCCAAATAAGTGTCTTAGCCACGCCTATTCCTTCTGTGAGCCTCTCTCTTAATTTTTGTTGTCTATGGGCAATCCTTGGCATTCCTTTGCTTATAGACAATTTCACATTCCATCTTTATGCCCCTATGTGGCTACATCTCTGCATCTAACCTGCTCCTCTTATAATTAAGAAATGATTATATTTAGAATCTACCCTACTCAGGAATTATTTAATTTACATATCAAAGAAAATCTTATTTCCAAACAGGATTACACACAGGTATTGGCGTTACGATTCCAACGTATATTTTGGGGTGACAAGATTTAATCAATAACCAAATCAATTTACTCTGTAACTACTTACTCGAGTCAATTCTGACTCAGGGAGAGTAATCATTAACAGACTCTCTTTACTTCTCCTGCCTGTGACTGGAATGTTCCTCTAATAATCCTGGTTATTTCTATGCCTTATATTTCTATTTGAATTTGCTACAGAAGTAATATACCTGAGTGGTGTCCTTATCAAAAATGAGAGAAGACACAGAAACACATGGAGGGGAACTGGCCATGTGAATATGTGGCTATAATCCAAGGAAATGGTTGAGACTACCAGAAGTTGGTGACACAATGGGTAAGCTCTACTGCTAAATGAAAGGTCCAAGATTTGAATCCATCAGCTCCAGTGTGTAGAGAATAATTGGCAATCTGTTCCCATAAAAGTTACAGCCTAGGAAACCCCATGAGGCAATTCTACTCTGGCTTCTAAGGTCACTATGAGTGAGAATTGACTCCAAGACACACAACAACAACAATCAGAAACTGGAAAAGACAAGGTAAGATTTTATTGCAAAATTGACAGAGAGCATGACTGTGGTAGTGCTCTAAATTCAGATCCTAGCCTACAGAACTGTGAAACATTCAATTTACCATTTGTAGAATTTTGTTAGAAGCTCTGATAGCATAGCGCCTAAGGCATTTGACTGCTAACCAGAAAGTTGAATTTTGCTGTGGCAGCCATAGAAGGCTAATATGCAAATGCATTGCATGTTGTTTTTTATTTTCCTTTTGGGAGCTCTAGTGGTGTAGTTCCTAAGGCATTTGACTGTTAACCAGAAGGCTAATGGTCCAAACCCACCAGTTAATCCTTGGAAGGAATGTTGGAAGATCTACTTCTGTAGTGATACTGCCTTAGAAATTCAAGGAGGAGTCACTATGGGTCAGATGTGACTCAATGGAAGTGAGTTTGACTGATTTGGTTTTCCAGTATCATGCTGAATAGCAGTCCCTCACATTTAGTTTTCAGCAACTTGTTAAATATCTATAGCTTAATCATTTTACCAGCTTTTTATGGCATTGTGAGGTATTTTCCCCAAAATAGCAAATGCTGCAATCTTAACTTTCCCTGCAAATACATGTCTGTCTCTAGATTTAGGGTTAGTTATTTACCTAGGTTTTCTCATGAGTTCTAGAAAAGGAGTTAATTTGCAGTATTTCAACACTTTCTTCTTTTAAGGCTATTAGTGGTACTCTTTCCAGCTCACTACATCTTTCATCTGTAACCAAAAGTCCAATAACTTCAATTTGTAAAAAGATAAATAAGTAAAAAAAAAAAAGCTGATTAATTTCAATAGAAAGTTGTATGTATTTGTAAAATATAAATTTACATTTATAATATTTGTGCATTTCTCAACATTGTAAAATTTCTCTATCATAATTTTGTAGTCATAAAAATATTATTGAAAGTATAGAATAATTGTTATAATAGGATACATATTTAAAAGGAGGAATTCAAATAGAGGAAACATTGAACAAAGTTGTACACTAAAGAATCATTAGTTAAAATATGATCATATATTTATTTGTGGTGATTGCAATTTAAAAACCATTGGTATAAACTCAAAGGGACACATTTTGATAAATAGTATCTGAATCATTTTGTTTTTGTTGTTGTTTCAGGATATTCTGTGACCAGAAGAGCAAGAGGCATTTGGACTCCATTGACAGCCAATCTGAATTCTGTTTATGTTCTGTCTCATACTTGTGGACATGAGTCTCAAGAGAGATTAAAACCCTTCTTGATTTTGCCAGTGAGTTCTTGGATTGATTTGATATTTTTTTAATTTAATCTGCAAAAAGGGACTGGCGATAATTGTTTTTGTCATCCAAGTCTATTTTGAAGACAGACGAGATAGCATCCTAGATTCCTTGGAGGGAAAGTCATGGATAAAAGTATATCTACACTACAGAGAGTAAAATTATCAGTGAAGTTTAGAAACACAAACAAAAATAAAAAAAAAAGTGTGAATACATTTCAACTGAGTGTTTCAGCCCTCTATTCAAACTCATTTAGAATTCATTCTGCAAATTAACTTTTATATCACTCACCTACAACAATTACATATCTCACAGCCACAGATTGTCTCACGTTAAATATTCCTCCGAGTAGCTGCTTTGCTGAGCTTTGCCATTGTGCCACTGTCACTAGCTGACTGAGCATTAAAACTCCCACCTGCTGTGGAACAGCATGTGCCCAAGTCCCACTGCCAGAGTGGAAATCTAGTGACACTGAATTGTGCCAAGGGGAGTCTTTCTCCACCTGCCTTCTAATTGCATCACAAGAATTTGAGGAGGACTAGGGGTGAAAATGCCTCAAAAATACACATACAAAATGAGACATGTTGAATTTCTGATCAATCAATTCTATCTTCATGATGTTACCCAGCTACCTCTAATACAACATGTGCTATAACTTAATTAGATACACATCTTAATTACTGATTGTTGTGAAAAGACCTCTAACAACATATGTGCTTTTTGAAGCTTTCTTTACTATCTAAGGAGAGTTTTTATTCTACAATATTTCAATGGGAAAATTTTCAAATTTTTTGTTTTTGTAGTAAGTAGAGCAGCTTGGGCCTGGAAATTGGACACAAGATAGTTAACCAATATAATAACTACTGCTGGTTATTTTTGTTTTGTTTTGTCTTTATGTAGAGTTTAGTTGGCAGGAATACATTTATCAACATTTGTTGATTTCTCATGAGGAAAATAAAAGTAAGAAGAAGATATTTAATGCAAAATAAGGGAAAGCACAAGAAAGGAATGCAAGGCCTATGTCCAACACCAAGGAGAACTATATAGAGAAAAAAGAGGACAAAACAGAGCACGGTGTGTCATTAGCACAAAGAATAATAGTAACCATGCTATGAGGATATTATCTTGAATGTGAATCTGTTCAATTAATGTAGATAAGTTTATATACAGTCACAATTTATTTTAAGACAACTCTGCCTTATCAAGCATTTTTTGAAAATCTTTATTTTTTTTATATGCCTTTTTTGACAGTATTGACCATATACTTTCCATGATGGTTAAGGTTATATGTTAACTGGGTTAGGCCATGATTCTCAGTGGTTTGACAGATGTGTCATCATTCTTCATTTTATGATTTGATGTGAGCAGCCAATCAGATGAAAAGGAGTTTTCTTGGAGATGTGGTCTGCATCCAATACATATGGATATTCTGGTAAAGCTCACATTCTCTTGATTCTGCATCTGACTTGTCATTCTCTGACCTCTGGTTCTTGAGAAGTGAGCCAGCCACCTGTTTTCTGATCTGCAGATTTGGAGATTCACTAGCTTCTGCCACCTTGTGAGCCAATAACCTAGCATCTAACCTGCTGATTTTGTGGCTGTGAGCCCCTGTATGAATCAGGTGAACCCTTCAGTCTGACACCTGACACAGATTTGGGACTTAGTAACCTCCACAACTACATGAGCCATTTCCTTGAGATAAATCTCCTTATGTATATATTTAGGAGCTCTGGGGGTATAGTGCCTAATGCATTTGACTGCTAACCAAAAGGCCGGTGGTTTGAACTCTCCAGCCACTCTCCTGAAAGAAGGTTGGGCAATCTACTTCCATAATGATATCACCTTGGAAACCCAAGGAGGGGTCGCTATGAGTCGGATCCAACTTGATGGCAATGAGTTGAGTTGTAGTGTTATGTATATATTTATTATATATATACACTTCACAGACATTGCTTCTCTAGAAAACTCAGCCTAAAACATTGGTACTGAGGGTGGTACTAGAGGAACAAAATTGTAAGGATGAGTTTTCTTAATTTGTTGTCATATCTGTCTAGTTATAAAGGCACTGATAGCTCTGTCTCCAGTATTAGAGAGGGCACTGTTAATCCACAGCATAAGCTAGCATTAGAAATACACAAATCATCACCACCACTGGATCAAATATTGTGAGAAACAAGGCTTTGGAAGATTAGACACTTGATATTTTTCTGCAATTTTGTGAGAATGAGCAGTGAGAGAAAGTGGTTCACAAGATAAAGTAATGAAAGAAAGGGATGAACTCAAAGTTTCTAAGTCATAGCTCAAGTGCCACACACAAGACCTTAAAGGGACCACCGTCACCCTGAAAGAAAAACTTACGTCTTACAGTAAAAGAGCTGATATTACTGAAAAATAAACCTGATTCTTATTATAAGATGGCTGAATTACAACACTTATTGAATTCTTAACCTTCAATGGTGTCTGCAGTTAAAGTGAGGCCAATAATAGTGAAGGATTTGGATCCTGAATCTGGGGATTTTCACATATGGGCAGATAGTCAAGAAGGTGGGGAAATTGAGCCCCCAAGTTCCACTCAATGATTCTGGCCAACAGAACCAGCTCTCTTACTCACATTTGAAGAGGTAACTCTATCATCTTTGTGTACTAAACTACGCTCCCTAGTAAAACTAGCATCCCTTTCATCTCAATCTGGTGAGCCTAGACCAGCTGAAGCTGAAGTGTATTTATCTGAGATATTCCCTGGGCATCACCTGAGGAAGATGCCTTATAAAATATCATTTTATGTCCTCAGTCCCCAACACTTACCACTTGTTATAGTTATTGGACAATGAATAAGGAAGACCGAAGAAGAGTTGATGCTTTTGAGTTGTGGTGCTGGCGGAGAATGCTGAAAGTACTGTGGACTGCTAAAAGAACTAACAGATCTGTCCTGGAGGAAGTGCAGCCAGAATGCTCCTTGGAAGCAAGAATGGCCAGACTTTGTCTCACCTATTTTGGTCATGTTGTCAGAAGGGACCATTCCCTGGAGAAGGATGTCATGCTTGGTAGGGTGGAGGGTCGACGAAAGAGGGGGAGGCCTTCAAGGAGATGGATTGATACGGTGGCTGTGATGATGGGCTCAAGTATAGCAGAGATTGTGGGGCTGGTGCGGGATCAGGCAGTGTTTCGTTCTGCTGTGCATGGGGTCGCTATGAGTCGGAAATGACTCGACGGCACTTAACAACAACAACAACAACATAGTTAAGGTTGTGTGACAAATTTGCTGGACCAAGATTCTAGGTGGTTTAAGCAGTTATGATGTAGTCATCCCCCAGGAAGAGATCTGATATAATGTACTCACTGCCATGATGAAATATGCTATAAGCAGCCAATCAGTTGAAAGGGAATTTTCTCAGGTATATGGCCTGTTTCCATAGCATATATGGACATCTTGAGAAAATTCCTTGGCTTTCTGTTGGATCTTGGACTTACACCTAGATCATCATCTCTGGTTCCAGGACTTCAACCAATGCCCTGCTGTATTGATTGTTGCTCTCAGGATTGTTACCTTCATAGTCTGTGAGCCAACAACCTACCATTTACCTACCAATCTTGGGTTCATCAACTTCTAAAGCCAGTATCGTGCTATACTGCTTGACAATCTTGGGTTCATCAGCCCTTGAAGCTACATGAGATAAGAGATGCCCCTAGCTTGATGTTTGACCCATGGGATTTTCCAGACCCTACAACTGCATGAAGCATTTCCTTGAGATGAATTTAACTCAGTAGATACATAGATAGATTTGTTATTTGCCATCGAGTCAGCCCCGACTCCTAGTGACCCCTACTTGGGTTTCCAAGCCAGTTATCACTACAGAAGTAGGATTGCCCAACCTTCCTTCCGAGGAGTGGCTGGTGGGTTTGAACAGCCAGCCTCCTGGTTAGCAGTCAAGTGCCTTAGGCACTATGCTACCAGAGCTCCTACGTAGATAGATAGATAGATATGTTTATATAAGCTTGCATATATATGAATTTTACAAGTTCTGCTTCTCCAAAGAACCCAGACCAAGACATCACCCATTTTTCTTCTAGATCTGTAAGTATACTTAAGTCTCTGTGAGACTTAAGAGGAAAAATATAAAATATGACCCATGAGGAGGTACACTCTACTCCAGAAGAACTGCTTGATTTTTCTTATATATATGAACAAAACCCTGGGGAATATATGTGTGAATGTTTATTAAGGATGTGAGATAATAGTACAAGGAACATGAAATTTCATCAGTCTGCATTTATTGACATGAGTATAGTAATCACAGATTCTTCATTCAATATTTCTTCTTGAGAGGGTAGAAAAAGATCTAATAGTTTATCTGGTTGGTTCACTGAGGCATGGGTTAACAAGTGGCCTACACTAAATCAAGCTGTAATGCCAACCTTCTTTTGTATAGTGTAGAAGGTTTCCAAAGGCTTAGGGAAATTGGCATGCTAGAGTGGAGTTATCAGACTGGACACATAGGCCACCCACAGAGTGCTCAGCTTCCACCACAATGGTGAGGAACAAATTTGTGAAGGGAGCCCAGCATCCTGATGGCTGTTTTATGTAAGATGGAATGGGCAATGGTAACTCTCCTAACTGAATAAAGACACCTAAGTACTACAGGCCTGATTGGACCCTTTGGTGGTATGGCTCAAGTGGCATCAAGGTGAGTGTGGAGTGCAAGCAGTAATCAGGATTGTATAACTCATGAATTTTTAGCATTGGCTGGTTGGTCATGGTGTCCTTTGAAGTGAAATAGATGAAAAATCTATGAAACATTTACTTGAGCTGTATAAGCAGAATAATTCTCTGTCAAATGAGTGATAATCTCTAACTTGAATCATGAGAACAGAGTCACAGGCTGTCAATCAGATTCCAGAGTTGAACCAGTTTACAGACCCACAGCCTCTTGAATGGTTGGAAGGCCGAGTCCTCTTGAGGAAGGACCACAAAATACTGCCAAAAATTTATACTGTTAATCTGTATCCCAGCCTTCTCCAAAGGAATCTATGGCCTTTTATGACAGTAGTTGTTCATTAGGGAAATGGAAATAATCTGACTTCTCAATGATAACTGGAAATTGACTCTAAACTGACACTAATTCCAGGAGACTCAAAACATCACTGTGGTCTGCTAGTCAGAGTGGGACACAAGGAGATCAGTTTATTAATGAAATCTCAGCTACAGTCTATCTTGGAGTGGGTTTACGGTATCCTGAAACCCATACTGGTGTGCTTTACCCATATCCAGAATGCATAATTGGAATAGGAGTACTCAGTAACTGGCAGGACCTCCACATTGAATCCGTGATATGTGAAGTAAAGGCTCTTATGGTAATGAAAACCATTACAACTTTCCCTACCTAAGAAGATAAACCAAAAACAATATTACTCTTCTGGAGAGATTGTAGAAATTAGTGTGAGCATCAAGGGCTTGAAGTATGCATGGATGGTAATTTTTACTTTATCCTTTTTCAACTAACCTATTTAGCCTATGGAGGGGGGGTGTTCTGGTTATCTAGTGCCACTCTGACAGGAAATATACCACAAATGGAATGGACTTAACAAATAGGAGCTTATTCTTTTACAGTTTGGAGGCTTTAACTCCAAGTTCAAAGTGCCAGGCTCTAGGGGCTGGGTGAAAGCCCCTCAACCTTGGGGTCCAGCTCAGTCTCCTGCTCCCTGCCCACTGGATCTAGAGGCATTTCTTCACTCAGACAGCTGCTGGCTGCTGAGGCTGACAAACCCAAGATTGACAAGTAAAAAGTCACAGTTCTGATGTTACCAAATTACATTGCAGGCCATTAACTTAAGTCCTTTGTAAGTCTCAAGGTTGGCAGAGCATGGTAGGCTGCTGAAAAACAACATGGTTACATGCAGGATCCAAGCATGCCATAAGCTAGAGACTATCTCCAAAGATTCTCCTTATATACAGGAAGCAGATCACATCCCAAAGACAGGTACTCAGTTGTTGTGGTAGATCCCACCATGGAGTTGATCGCCAGTCTCATCCTGGGGAATAACTACCACCAGCTGCCCAACCACTCAACCAAGCCCAGACAAGATGACACACAAACATAACCACCACAGGGGATGCAGATGGTTCTTGAAGATTGACAGAGGATTATAGTAAATTTGTTAATATTATTAGGTGCAGTCAAGTCTGTTCCAACTCACAGAGACTTTATTGACAGCAGAACAGTGCCTGGTCCTGCATCGTCCTGACAACCGTTGCCATGCTTAAGCTCATTGTTGTGCCACTGTGTCAGTTCATCTCATTGAGGGGTTTCCTCTTTTTTTACTGACCCTCTACTTTACCAAGTGTGGTATCTTGAAAGAAAAGAATCCCCTCTCTAGGGACTGGTCCCCTGATAACATGACCAAAATAAATAAGGCAAAGTCTCACCATCCTAACTTCTAATAGCATTCTGACTGTACTTCTTCCAAGATAGATTTGTTCTTTTTTCTGACATTACATGTAGTGTAATCCCTAAGGCATTTGACTGCTAACCAGAAGGCTGGAAGTTCAAACCAGTCCCTCTTTGGAAGGAAGATTAGGCATTGTACTTCTGTAGCAACACTGCCTCAGAAACTCAAGGAGGGGTCACTATGAGTCGGGTCCAACTCGACAACAGTGAGCCTGGTTTGGTTTTTTGTATGATATACTTAATATTCTTCCCCAACAACATACTCAAATGCATAAATTCTTCCTTGGTTTTCCTTCTTCATTGTCCAATTTGTACATGAATAAGAGGCAATTAAATATATCATGGCTTGAGCCAGGCACATTTTACTCCACAAAGTGACATCTTTGCTTTTGAACACTTTAGTGAGGTATTTCACAGCAGACTTGCTTAGTGTAATACTTTGGTTTCTTGGTTGCTGCTTCCATGTTTGTTGATTATGGATACTCATAAAATAATACCCTTGACAAATTTATATTTTGTTAATTTGTCATGATGTTGCTTATTGTTGCAGTTGTGAGGATATTTATTTTCTTTATGTTCAGGTGTAATCCATACTATAGGCAGTATTCTTTGATCTTCATCAGTGAGTGCTTCAAGTCCTCTTCACTTTCAGCAAGCAAATTTGTGTCATCTACATATCACAGCTGTTAATGAGTACTCCTCCAAGACTCATGCTCTTTTTTTTTTTCTTCATAAAATCCAACTTCTCAGTTTGTGTGTTCACTATACAGATTTAATGACTATAGTGAAAGAATACAGCCCTGACAAACACCTTTCCTGCTTTTAAACTATGCAGTATCCTCTTGTGCAGTTTGAATGTCTGTGTCTTAATTGTTGTCATCATAAAAACAATGAAGTGTTACAGAACTCTCATTCTTTGCGATGTTTTCCATATTTATTATGATCTACACAGTTGAAAGCCTTTGTACAATCAATAAAACACAGATAAATATCTTTGCAGTATTTTCTAATTCCAGCCAAGATTATCTGACCTCAACAATGATTTTCCTCAGTTCACACACTCTTCTGAATCTGGCTTGAGTTTCTGGTGGCTCCTAGTCAAATTTCTACCGCAACCACTTTTGAAATATCTTCAGCAAAATTATATTAATGATATGTTCTGATAATTTTTATATTTTGTTGCTGATTGTGGAACAGATCATCAACTTCTCATATGAAAGTTCAAGTTGAAGTCAAAGACAATTGCAACAAATACCCATTAGTCAAAATATGACTTTGAGTATATCCCTCCTGAATTTAGAGGCCATGTAAATAAAAGATTTGATGTACTGAATATCAATGATTGAAAACCAGAGGAATTGTGGGATGACATCAAGAACATCATCCATGAGGAAAGCAAAAGGTCATTAAAAAGATAAGAAAGGAAGTAAAACCAAAATGGATGTCAGAAGAGACTCTGAAACTTGCCCTTGAATGAAGCGTAGCTAAAACAAATGGAAGAAATGGCAAGATAAAAGAGCTGAATGAAAAGAAGATTTTGTAGAGCAGCTCAATAAGACAAAAGTCAATTATTATAATGAATTGTGCAAGGACATGGAGTTGGAAAGCCAAAATGGAAGAACATACTCAGCATTTCTCAAGCTAAAATAATGGAAGAAAAAAAAAATAAGAAGATATTTAATTGCAATATTGAAAGATTCTATGGGAAATATATTGAATGATGCAGGAAGCATCAAAAGAAGATGGAAAGATTACACAGAATCACTGTACCAGAAAGAATTGGTCAATGCTCTTCCATTTCAGGAGGTGGCATATGATCAAGCACCAATGGTATTGAAGGAAGAGGTTGAAGCTGCTCTGAAGGAATTGGCAAAAAACAAGACTCCACTGAGATGTTTCAAAAAATGGATGTCCTGCTGGAGGCACTCAGTTGGCTGTGCCAAGATATTTGGAAGTTACCTGGCCAACTGACTGGAAGAGATCCATATTTCTACCCATTCCAAAGAAAGGTGATGCAACAGAATGTGGAAATTAATGTATAATATCATTAATATTGCGTGCAAGTAATATCCTACTGAAGATAATTAAAAAATTGTTGCATCACTATATTGACAGAGAACTTCCAGAACTGAAAGTTGGATTCAAAAGAGCAGAAGAGGACATGGAACAAGGGATATCATTACTGATATCAGATGGATCTTAACTGAAAGCAAAGGATATCAGGAAGATATATAATTGTGTTGCTGACTATTCACAAGCATTCAACTGTGTGGATCATAAGGAATCATGGATAACAGTGAGAAGAATAGGTATTCCAGAACACTTAATTGTACTAATGAGGAACCTGTACATAGATCAGGAGGCCGTTCGAACAGAACAAAGGGATAATGCATGGTTTAAGGGAGCTCTGGTAATGTAGTGCCTACGGTACTTGACTACCAATAAGAAGGCTGATGGTTCAAATCCACCAGCCACTCCTCAGAAGGAAGGTTGAGGGAACTACTTCCATAGTGGTACTGCTTTGGAAACCCAACGAGGGGTCACTATGAGATGGTTCTGACTCAACGGCCCCTAACAACAACAACAATGGCATGGTTTAAAATCAAGAAAGGTATGCATCAGGGTTGTGCCCTTTCACCATATTTATTCAACCTGTATGCTGAGCAAATAATCTGAGAAGCAGGACTATATGAAGAAGATCATTGCATCAGGAATTGAGGAAGTTTCATTAACAACCTGTGACATATTGATGAAAGCACTTTGCTGGCTGAAAGTGAAGCAGTTATTGATGAAGATTATAGACTACACTCTGCTGTATGGATTTTACCTCAATATAAAGAAAACAAAAATCTTCACAATTGGACCAATGAGCAGCATCGAGATAAATGAAGAAAAGTTTGTAGTTGTCCAAGACCTCATATTACTTGGTTCCACGATGAAAACAGCAGTCAAGATATCAGACAACATATAGCACTGAGCAAATCAGCTGCTAGAGACTTCTTTTAAGTGCTGAAGAACAAAAATATCTCCTTGAAGATTAAGGTGTGCCTGACACCAGCCATGGTAATTTCAATCACCTCTTATGCATGTGAGAGCTGGAGATGAATAAGGAAGACCAAAGAAGAGTCGATGCTTTTGAGTTGTGGTGTTGGCAAAAAATGTTGAAAGTTCCATGGTCTGCTGAAAAAAACTAACACATCTGTCCTGGAAGAAGTGCAGCCAGAATTCTCCTTGGAAGTGAGAATGGGCACACTTTATGTCACCTATTTTGGTCATGTTGTAAGAAGAGACCATTCCCTGGAGAAAGATATCATGCTTGGAAAAGTGGATGGTCAACAAAAATGGGTAAGGTCCTCTACAAGATGGATTGACAGAGTGGCAATAGTGATGGGCTCAGGTATAACAAGGACCATGGAACTGGCACAGGACTGAGCAGTGTTTCATTCTGCTGTACCTAGAATTGTTATGAGTTGGAGATGACTTGACAGCACTTAATAACAATGACAACATGTGGTTTAACACTAAGAAGAGCATGCATCAAGGTTGTGTCTGTTTTTGCCATACTTATACAATCAGTATGCTGAGGAAAGAATCTAAGAAGGTAGACTGTATGCAGAATAACATAGCATCAGGACTGGAGGAAGACTCAGTAACAACCTATAGTATGCAGATGACACAACCATGCTTGCTGAAAGTGAAGATGAATTCAAGCACTTACTGATGAAGATAGTACAATATGTCCTTCAGGATGGATTACACCTGAACATAAAGAAAACAAAAACACTCAAACTGAACCAATAAGCAATATCATTTTAAATAAGAAAAGATTGAAATTGTCAAAGATTTCATTTTACATGGGTCCCCAGTCAACACCCATGGAAGCAACAGTCAAGAAATCAGAAGGTGTATTGCACTGGACAAATCTGCTGCAAAGGACCTCTTTAAAGTGTTAAAAAGCAAAGATGTCACTTTGAAGAGTAAAATGGGCCTAACCTAAGACATGGCATTTTCTATCACCTCATATGCATGTGAAAGCTGGACAATGAATAAGGAAGATTGAAGAATTGATGTGTTTGGATTGTGATATTGGTGAAGAATACTGATAATTCCATGGACAGCCAGAGAAGGAACAAATCTGTGCTAGAAGTGCAGCCAGAATTCTCCTTAGAAATGAGAATGACCAGACTCTAACTCATGTGCTTTGGCCATATTCTTAAGGGAACAGTCCCTGAGAAAGAATATCATTCTCACTGAAGTGGAGGGTCAATGAAAAAGAGGAAGACTTTCAATGAGATGGATTGACACAGTAGCCTCAACAATGAGCTCAAGCATAGCAAGTACCATGAAGATGGCATAGGGCCAGGCACCATCTCATTCTACTCTATGTAGGTTTCTTATGAGTCAGAATTGACTCCATGGCACCCAACAACAACATGACTTTTAAATTTTCTTTATTTAGGATTATGTAAGGTTTAAGGAGATGTGTACAGGTACCAAGTTGACAAAATGTGAAATGTGATGGTGAACTATATGTGTTGTTCTCAGTGCTTTGGCAGATATTATGTAATCATATTCCATTTTATGATTTTATATGAGCAGAAAATCATTTGAAATGGGAGTTTCCATGGAAATGTGGCTTACATTCAATGTTTATGGATCTTCTGTCAAAGCTCTCTTTTCAATCCTAAACCTGACTCCTATCCTCTAATCTCCAGTAATTGGGATGTGAGCCAGCAGCCTGTCATCAGACCTGAAGATTTTGGAATTCACCAGCTCCTGCAGTCTTGTGAGCCAGCAGCCTGTCCTTTGACCTGCAGATTTTCAGTTCTTTAGATATTGCAACCATGTGAGTCAGGAGAAGCCTACAGACTGATTCCTTACCCAGGGATTTGGAATTTGTCTTCCCCTACAACTGCATCACCAATTACCTTGAAATAAATCTGTCTGTCTCTATCTCTGTCTTTGTCTCTTCTCTTTCTATCTCACTCTCTATGTGAGTGTGTGTATATATATACATAGATTCACATTCACATAAGTGAAGAATCCACTCTAAGATATTTTCTTTTTAGTTTCATTACTTTTCGGGAGAATAAAACTAGAAAAGGAACATTACAAAAGTGAATTTTATTTAATAATTTTAAGTGAAAATAATTAACACATAATATTTCAATCAAGTAATAGTACATATTGTTGAAAACATAAAAAACAGTCCCGTGTGCTCCTCCTCTAATTCACTTTTCAGTACCTCTGGCCAGAGAAGACTTGCAGATTATCACGTTTCTTCTTATAATACATACTCCAATATTCTAAATCTCTTCTGAATATTCTTTATTGCCTTCATCTTGTCTTCATAGCTTCTCAGTGTTACAAATCTCCTTCATGATCTTATTATATAAATAGGTATTTTAAGATAACACTAAAAAGCCTTCCCTTATGTTGTTGTTGTTATGTGCCATAGAGTCGGATCCGACTCATAATGACACCTCCTTGGGTTTCCAAGGCAATATCACTATGGAAGTAGGATTGCCCAACCCATGAATTAACCATGTTTCAGTCTTTTCTTCATTTGGAAAGAGAGGTTCTTGATAAACAGAAACCAATTTTTTCAGATATTGATACATCAAAGATTTGGACATTTATTTTCATGTCTATATCTTAAATATGTATATAGATTTCTTTTCTTTTCTTTTTCTTCATTTTTTTTTTTTTTGTGTGTATGTGCATGCCACTGTCAAGTATCTTGACTCTAAGAGAAGAATTCAAATCACACAGCTCTGAGAGCAATGAGTAGGGCATAATGACAAAGCATGTTGTTGTTATATGCCATCGAGTCAGACCAGACTCATAGTGACCCCTCCTTGGGTTTCTGAGGCAGTATCACTACAGAAGTAGATTTCCTCATCTTCCTTCCGAGGAGTGGCTGGTGGGTTTGAACCACCAGCCTTCTGGTTAGCAGTCAAATGTCTTAGCCACTATGCTACCAGAGCTCCTAATGACAAAGATAGAATAGTTAAATGTTTTATCCAACTCTGAGAGACAAAATAATCTATTTTTTTATGGACTGAGTTATCTCCAGGGTATAGGATTACTTCAGTTTATTACTTCATATTCCTTTATTCATTTTTTTTTTCCTGTAAAGAAATAGGATTTACTATAACTCATTTAAATGTTTAGTGATATTCTGCTTAGATAAGTAAATTGTTATTTGATATTCCATCTCTTCTTAAATACAATTTGTGTGACTCTATAAATCAGCAACATGGTTTTTACCATAAAATGATCATAATTTATTTAAATTAATTGGATTATATCTCATAATCCAAAACAAAATGGAATGAACTAAAAATGATTTTAAAAAATGTTGTTAAGCACTATGCAGTCTGTTTTCACACACAGTGAGCCTACGTACAAAAGAAAGAAACTCTGCCTTGTCTTGATCTCTCCTCACGTATGTTGCCATGTTTGAGCCCATCCTTGTAGCCTATGTGTCAATCATCTTGTTGAAGACCTTCACTTTATAATAAGTAGATTAATGTAAAATAAAAACATGAGAAGTTCTTTACATAAATCATTAAATTACTGAAGGAGAGAAATGTGAATATTATTAGTTTTTATATTTTCAAAGTGGAGGATTGATGGAAAACATTAGATATTAATATTTTGTAAGGCATACTTTAATTATTAAGCAATCACTGATGAAGAATATATCCCATGCAGTAATTTGTCTTATTTATTAATAAGTAATAAATAAGACAAAATTAAATCATTTATTTAATTAAAATTAAATAAATATATATTTATTAATAAATAATAAATAAGACAAAATGATTGCATGGGATATATTCTGGAAGTTCTGGTGCTGTAGTGCCTAAGGCATCTGACTGCTAACTTGAAGGCTGGCAATTCAAATCCACCAACCACTCCTCGGAAGGAATATTGGACAATCTACTTCTGTAGAGGTACCACCTCAGAAACCCAAGCACGGGTTGCTATGAATTGGTATAGATCCGATGGCATTGAGTTTTGAATTTTTTATATTAATAAATATATTTGTAGAATTATCATTATTTTTTAAAGCATATAAGATACATGTCGTATATTGGATTTATAAACACAAATAATTTTTAAAATAGACATGCCAGAGTGAGAACATAAAATGTATAAAGACATGAACATCACTAAATACTCCATTTGTAACTGGAAGCAGAAATATTTACAAAACAACTATTTGTGACAAATTAAAAGCACACTTTATAGCTATAAAATGTAAGACAGTGATAGCAAAAGTTTCTTTAATTGATTTGTATAATTAAAGCAATTTTTCAAAATATTACCTTTTTATGTTTTTATCTACTTCTATATAAAAGATCTATTTAAATTCCTGAATAAGTTCTAAAAATAAAGCTTCTTAACTATTCTTAAAGCTTCATATTTAAATTGCTCTAAAACTCATTTAAAATCAGGAAGTGAGTGTGTCAGGGTTGTGTACTTTCACCACACTTATTCAATTTCATGACAAGCCAATAATCGGAGAAGGTGGACTCTATGAAGAATAGCACAACACCAGGACTGGAGGAAGACTCACTAACAACCTGTGATATGCCAATGACACAACCATGCTTGCTCAAAGTAAAGATGACTTAACTGATAAAGATTAAAGACTAGAGTGTGCAGTATGGATTACACCTCAATGTAAAAAAAAAAAAAAATCCTTATAACTGGACCAATAAGCAGCAGCATGATAAATGGAGAGAGGACTGAAGTTGTTCAAGATTTCACACTACTTGGTTCCACAATCAAACCCAATAAAAGCAACAGTCAAGAAATCAGACATCCTATTGCACTGAGCAAATCTGATGCAAAATACCTCTCTAAAGTGCTGAAAAGCAAAGCCATCTCTTTGAAGACTAAAGTGCACCCAACCCAAACCCAGTATTTTCAATAACCTCATATGCATGTAAAAACTGGACAATGAATGAGGAAGATCTAAAAAGAGTTTTTGAGTTGAGGTGTTGGAGAAGAATACTGAAAGTACCAGGGTCTGTCAGAACAATTAATAAATCTATCCTGGAAGAGGGAGCTCTGGTAGCATAGTGGCTAAGACACTTGCCTGCTAACCAGACGGCTGGCGGTTCAAACCCACCAGCCACTCCTCGGAAGGAAGGTTGGGCAATCCTACTTCCGTAGTGATACTGCCTCGGAAACCCAAGGAGGGGTCGCTATGAGTCGGGGCCGACTCGACGGCACATAACAACAACAACAACAACAATCCTGGAAGAAGTGCAGCTAGAATGCTCCCTGGAAGCAAGAATGACCACATTTCATCTCACTTACTTTGGTCATATTGTCAGAAAGGACCATTCCCTGGAAAACGTTATGATGTTTGGTAAAGTGCAGGGTAAGCAAAAAAGAGGAAGGTCCTCAGCAAGAAGGAATGACACAGTGGCTGAGAAGATGAGCTCAGGTATAGCAAGGATTGTGAGTCTGGTGCAGGACCAGGCAGTATTTTGTTCTGTTGTACATAGGGTCGCTAAGAGTTGGAGTTGACTCAATGGCACCATCAACAATATCAACAGCAACAAAACATGTAACGTCTTCTCTAGTTCAGAAAATAATCAATGATAATAAATGTGTCTATTTTGTTAGCCCCAATGTATGTTTTATTTTTTTGTTTTTTATGAACTGTAAATAAATTTCTCACAAGTTAATATCATATAATATTTAAAATGGAAATTTAAGTTAATTTAATTTTTTTTTCTCCTTTGCCCGACTGCAAGGAAATATCTAATATTATAAAAATAAAGTTGATTTTATTCTTGACTTTGTAGTATTATTTCATATTTTTACGGGAATATTTTAACAAGTAAATGCTTCTTTTAGAACTCAGGACAGAGAGGGCATTGGCATCCTAAAATCGTGTTGCTCAACTCATCATGTACTTTTATATCAAATTGTATACACTCATTCTTTGGTGCACTGACAGATAGTAAGATAAACAATGCAATTGTTTAGGAAAACAATAAAATGTTGTCTACCTTCTTCTCTCAAGTGCTTAGAGGACAAAGGCAAAATAAAAACAGTAGAAATAAATATAGTATATTAAACTTCTTTGGACTTATTCTACTAGATCATTTACAGTGAAGATCAACTCCTTGATAAATTGTCATCATACCAGGCAATCTGAGGTAATATGATCCCCATATCTGGATAATGTAATCACTAGATACATTGTGAGTTGTAAGGAACTCTCTGAATCAATCACCTGAAGACTTGACTGGATCAGCACTTACATATTTACACCAGAGGTAAAAAAACAATCAAATCTATGAAAATTAAAAAATAATAATAATAAAGAAGAGAAGAGAGAGTAAGTACTCAGTAGAAAACCTGAGGGTAAGTACTAGCTTTGCCCAATGATAATATTCAAATCTATAAATATATAAACAAGAAGAAATCATTGATAAATTTAAGTTCACATTATCCAGTGACATAAATTTAGATTTAATATAAAATCTGAATTCTGTTTTTCTAACTTACAGTATAAGTTGTCTTGCATCAAAATTTAATAATAATAATGCTTAATGCAAGTAAATTTAGATTTAATGGTTTTTAATTTAGAAGCAGCATCATGTCAAAATTAAGAACCAAAGGAGGAAAACATGGAATTTATTTCTACTTTATATATATGTATATGTATGTGTATATATATATATATATATATAT
>NW_006922223.1:554664-557825 GCF_000298275.1 Orycteropus afer afer | reverse complement strand
TTTTCTTCATATAATCCAGCTTCTCAGATTATTTGCTCAGCATATAGATTGATACACACACACACACACACACACACACACACATATATATATATATATATATATATATATATGGAATATGTCTATCACATAAAGATATCAGGCTGAGGTATAAAGAATTTACTTACTTCTGGAAATAGACACTACACCAAAGGGTCTTATACACTTGCTACAATACTTTGTTTATAATGATTAAACTAGAAATTTTACAGAAAACATCCAAATGTCATTTTACTACACAAAGATATTTTCCACATGTGGTAAATGAAAAACAAAAACAAAACAAAACAAAAAATCATCATCCATTGCAAATGGGAACTCTAAATACTGCATTATGATTTTATTTCACATGCAAAACCTTATCTAATGGTTTAGGAAAGTTTTAGAGGAAAGATATTATGCTCATAAACAATCTGTTTCATTCCTGAACAAATACAATGTTCTCCTTACATGATGCAACCAAGTTCAAGTGTTTCATCAGCATTTCAATCAAATTCAACAAAAATAAACTTAACCTCTTCTTCCCCATTGTCCCACATCCTGTTTAATTTAATGGTGTCATCATTTACGCAATCAAGACTTTTAATAACTTGGATTCTTAATTAATTTCTCCTAATCTTACATCATGTCAGCAGACCTTTTTGGATTTATTTTAAGAAAGCATTTCATTTTTCTTATTTTTCCATCAAAATTAAAATGTTTTTTTTTTCAATGTTAAACATTTTTGTCCTATTGTAGTATTTTATTACAGGTTCACTTATTTCAAAGTATTTATTTTTCTTGTCTATCCCAAGGAGCAGTGGCAGACAAGGTCCGTGACTGGAACAGGTAGGAGGAAGCTAGAATGCTCCTTGGAAGTGATAATGGCCAGACTTCATCTCACCTACTTTGGCCATCTACATTTGTCAGAAGGGACTGTGGTGTAGTAAATTACTTACTGTGGCTTTTCTACCCATAAGTCTTTGTAAACTCCAAGGTGGGATTTTCTATGAGCAACTGAGGAGCTCCTCATTGCTGAAGTTGTCCACCTGGAGTATTTCTGTTGGGAGTGGTACAAAACAATGTTCTGGGAGGTGCCCACTCTCTCTCAGGTGCTTACAGTTCTGATGCTATGATTGGCTAGTTTGACCACCCTGCTGGGCTCAAAAGGAGGCCTCCTAGAGGCAGAACTCTCTCTGTTACTGCTGGTTGAGGAAGATGTGCTGCTGAAAGAGACATGGGCTCCTGAGAAACGAATTGCTGGGAAAGAGATACAAGAGACACGCATTGCTGAGTGAGACACCGAGGGACCAGCACTGCTGGGAAAGAGACTGTGAGAGACTCTTGCCTGAGGGACGGTGGGCTGGCAGAGAGACTGAGCATTTTTCCTGAACCTGAATTGTAGTCTGTGGTGCTTCCCTAATAAACCCCATAATCTGTGAGCTCTGTGTGGCCACTGCAGTGAATTATCGAACCCAGGAGAGAGGTGGTGGGTGCTTTGGGAGGAACGGTTGGTGAAAGGGCTGGAGGGAGGCAGCATGTCTGGCCTTTCAGTGATAGGCCTTGGGTTCCTGCTGGTAATCCTGTCTTCCTCTTGTGGGATTAGAGGAGGTCAGAACATGTGGCTTCCTCGCCGTTTTTGCAGCTGGTGTCAGAAGCGGTGGGATTCATTGCAGTGGCTCCAGACTCATAGAAGCATGAGACTTTGTAAAAGAAAAAAAGGAAGGGGCCTGGGAAGTGAAAGTTTGGATTCTTAGATGGTTATTTTGTTTGGTATTACCTCTCAAGGGAGACAAATGATCCAGAGGCTAAGGCTTTTGGTTACACCCAGCCAAAGGCCCAAAGCCATATGCATAAAATGGGATGGTAATCAAGGTGAAGTGATGAACCTGGAATGTCTTTAAAAGGATTATGTGTTTTGGATTATGTGTTTATCTGAATGTACTATGGCTATTGAATGTTCTCTTACCTGCTTGTACATTAGAAATGATTATGGGTATGTGGGTAACAGAGATCGTGTAAGTCTGCCTTCAGCCAATACATGATTGGATATGTTAAAAAGGGGAAATAGAATTTGCCCAGCAGAAACACAGGCTTTTGTTTTAAGCCCTGTGTGCAGAGCCCATACTAGGAGTTTAGGTAGAAAACCCAAGCCCCACCCAGTACTGCTGAGGGAAGGGAAGATTTGCATTTGAAGAGAGGACCTGAAGAGAAAAAAACATGACTGTTTGGCTTTTTGCATTTTGAGCAAGCAGATAGGCTTTGGGTCCATCAGGGCAGGAAAGTCATGGTCCGTGAGAGAAACTCCTTCCAGGACTGAAAGTTAAAGGAAGCCAGTGAGTAGTAGACTTGTATGGTACTTGCTTGTGACCACCTGGATCCACGTGAGTGGAAATGGGGGAAGTGCAGCAAAGAAGAAACAGGCTGAGTTTGGTACTCTTTGACCTAGGCCCAGAGGCTGGGCATGAGAGGAAGGGCTGGCTGGCCTGAAGTGCAATGAATTGTGAGCCTATGGGCATTGAAATAGTCCCTAAGGACTGAAGATGTGAGAGAAGGTGCTAGCTGGTCTGAAGTGAAGGGAAGAGTGTGACTCCCAAACTTGGCAGCTGGTACCTACCCATGACCTAGCTGGGATGGCTAGGGCTGAGCTGACCAGAACCCGACCAAACAAAGAGGAAGATGATTGACACAGCTGGTGTTAAGTTGCTGCAATTTGATGGCTTCTGCTGGGCTGGACTTTGCTTGTTTATGGATCCAGATGCCTGAACTTTCCAAGCAGAACAGATGATTCTACAGAGAGAAAGGACCATGCTTCCTCAGAGTACTGGTTTGACAGGGATGGGCAAATTAGAAATTGGCTATTTAAAATGGGGGGAGATAGAGGAATGAAGTGGCTGGCTTACACGCTTTCATGGGTGTGGTTATTCTTAAACTGATGGTGAAGGGGATTTTTTGGGATGTGAATTTTTGAAGTTTAAAATGGATAATGGCTAGAAAAGCTAGGGGGTGGCCTGTGGTGTAGTAAATTACTTAGTGTGGCTTTTCTACCCATAAGTCTTTGTAAACTCCAAGGTGGGATTTTCTATGAGCAATTGAGGAGCTCCTGATTGCTGAAATTGTCCACCTGGAGTATTTCTGTTGGG
>NW_006922223.1:544920-554243 GCF_000298275.1 Orycteropus afer afer | reverse complement strand
GAACCCAGGAGAGAGGTGGTGGATTCTTTGGGAGGAACGGTTGGAGAAAGGGCTGGAGGGAGGCAGCATGTCTGGCCTGGCAGGAATAGGCCTTGGGTTACTGCTGGTAATCCTGTCTTCCTCTTGTGGGATTAGAGGACGTCAGAACATGTGGCCTCCTCATCGTTTTTGCAGGGACCATTCCCTGGAGAGAGATATCATGTTTGGTGAAGTGGAGGGACAGTGAAGAAGGGGAAAGCACTCAACGAGATGGATTGACACAGAGGCTGCAATGATGCGCTTAGGCATAGCAAAGTTCATAGGGTTGGGCCAGGACTCACCAATGTTTTGTTCTGCCGTGCATGAGGTCGCTGAGTTGGAGACGAATCAATGACACCTAATAACAACGGTCTAAATATTGCTGCCTGAGCAAGTTTTGTTATAGTTCATCTCTGAATCTGTCTTTATTAGTTAAGGTTCAAATTCAGATGTGTATAATAGAATCGTAAAGTAACATTTTCTTTTTAATGAGTATAGAAGTTTATTTTTCTCCCATTATATGGACTGGTGTAATGACTCATCTCAAAATTGCACAGGGACCAAGCTTTCTCCTATATTGTTACCCCATTATTTTTATAACATTGTTTGAGATGACTTGTATGGTGCAACCTGAGGGTGGAGAAGTGGGTTAAAGGGCAAACACAGTGTACAGTCAGTCCATTTGCATTATGTGTTGTACACATTATTTTAACTCAAATCATTTTGGCTAAATCTTAATGATATGGACATACTCATATTTGCAGACAACTGGGTAGTAGCCGTGAGCCCTAATTCCTTAGCACTGTGAGGGATATTAGAGAAAGACTTTTCTAACCACAGTCTTTGCCCTAAGGTTCCCTTTCATGTGGATAGTTATTTTCTAGAACTGTACTGTGTAATCACAAGTTCTTCCAACTCAATCCTCCTTACTTTTCTCTCTTCTATTCTAGATACCAGAACTGCATTACCATCTGAATCCTATGCCTACCTCCTCCTCAATTCTCTGTCCATATTTCTTCACAAGTATTTTCTCCAATAAATCTCTCACATGGGTAATTCCATCCTGAAATCTCTAAGAGTAGCCAAATTGGACAACAATGTATCAGCTTTATCAGGAATTCTAATATTATGAGAGTGCAGGGGATATTGATAATGGGGAACAAATAACTGTCGTTGATACAAATTGTAAGCTTTCAGTGGTTTTCAGAAACTACAATGAAGTTTTTGTTTTTTTTAATAACTTCAGATAAATATTAAGTTTTGGAGACATTTGTAGTCCATATGCATGTGTATGGTGAATAAATTTTGAAGCTGTCAATGACTTTATTATATTTAGATCAACAATACACACTCATGAAAGCAACAAGGAAATTGAAAAATATATTCCATTGGGCAAATATGTGGCAAATGATAATTCAAATTTTTAAAAGATACTATGATGATCAGGGTGTGCCTTGACCCAACCATGGTATTTTCAATTCTCTCATATGAAAGCTAGACTATGAAAACAAGGAAGATCAAAGAAATATTGCTGTATTTAAATTGTGGTGTTGGTAAAGAATATTGAATATACTATGGACTGGCAGAAGAATGACCAAATCAGTCTTGGAGGAAGTACAATCAGAATACTCCTTAGAAGAAAGGATGGTGTCTCACTTACTCTGCCATATGACCAGAAGGAACCAATCACTGGAAAAAAAAAAAAAAAAAAAAAAAACATCATGCTCAGTGAAGTCAAGGTTGAGAAAAGACAGGGGGATGCTCTATGAAATGGAGTGACACAGTGACTGCCTCAATGAGCTCAAATGTAGGAAGGAACAAGACAAGACAATGTTTAATCTGTTATGTAGAAGGTCACTATGAGTTGGAGCTGATTCTAACAGCACCTAACAGCAACAATAATATGTAAGAAAAAAGTTGTTATGTTCAAATCACTTAGGAAATTCCAATGCCAATGGCTTTAACAAACAGGAGTTTATTCTCTTACAGTTTTGGAGGCTAGAAGTCTGAGTTCTAAGTACCAGGCTCTAGAGGCTAGGTGAAAGCCCCTTCACCCTTGGGCTTCAGCTCTGCCTCTTGCTCCTGGCCCACTGAAGCTGAATGTTTTTTTTCACTTAGCCAGCTGTTGGCTGCTGAGTCTAACAAGCCCAAGGTCAATAAATAAAACAGTAAAGTCCCAATATTATCAAACTATACAGCAGGCCATTGATTCAAGGCCCATCAACAATTCCAAGAACAGCAAAAACATGGCAGGCTGCTGAATAATGACTCGGCTACCTGCAGGATTCAAGTGTGCCAAAAGTTAGAGACTTCCTCAAAGTTACTTCTTACATATGGAAGCAGACTACATCCCTAAACAGCTACTCAACTGCTTCAGTGGATTCTATGATGGAGCTGATTATCTCACTATGGGGAATATCCAGCTGTCCAGCCACTCCAAACGAGGCCCAGCCAAGCTGACACATAACCTTAACTACCATAATTCTATCCCTTGTCAACTTGGCACTTCTACAGATCTCCTTCACTGGGTGGTTCCAGTCCCCTAGTTAATCTGAGTGAGGACCTCACTCGTTGTGCTGGCAGGCCCCGTTCCTCTACCTGTCAGGGATAGCAGACCTGTCTTCTTACTCTTGGGTACAGCTAGGCCCCATCCCACTGGCCCACATGAATGAGCAGCCCTACACTCCAGAACTAAGTTAGTGAAGGTCTGACTCTATGAAACCTAGAGGCTATGATGGTTCCACTCCCAAATGTCATGGTCCTACCATTTGGGGCTGAAGCAGCTCTGCTTCCCATTTCCTTGGTCTCGCCACTTCTGCCAATAAATGTCAGAGGGAAACCCACTCCACTAGGAATCTTCTTGCCCAAAAAGCACTCAGCTTTCATGCTTCATGGTCCAACCAACCTGCTCCATCTCATGTGAGTCTCTTCTACCAATTAATTCCCAGAGGTGACCCATTCCACCAGGAAGCCACCTACCTGATGGCATCCAGATTTCTCCACTATTGGCTGGTAAGTCTGTCGCTGTCTCATGCCAGTCTCTCAGCTCTGCTACAGCCATCTCTCATGCCACATGCTGAGGTCTCTCTGTCAGGGTCTCAAGTCAAGGGCACACTCCACTCCTGTTGCTACATTTTAGGTATCTGTTAGAGTAGCACCTCACTCTCTTGGTGCCACATTCTGTTTTGGTTACCTAGTGCCACTCTGATAGAATATATCACAAATGGGATGGCTACAACAAATAGGAGTTTATTCTCTTACAATGTTGGAAGTCTAATTTCTAAGTGTCAGGATCTAGAGGCTGGGTGAAAACCCTTCCACCATGAGCTTCAGCTTTGCCTCTTGCTCCCTGTCCACTGAAGCTAGAGGTGTATCTTCACTCAGACAGCTCCTGGATGCTGAGGCTAACAAGCCCAAGTTCAACACATAAAATGGCATAGTCTCAATATTACCAAACTACACTACAGGCCATTGATTCAAGTCCCATCAACAGTCCAAAGATTAGCAGACAATGTGGCAGTCTGCTGAATAACATCTTGGCTACATGCAGGGTCAAGCATGCCAAAACCTAGAGACCTTTCCTCAAAGTTGCTTCTTATATACTGGAAGCAGACGGCATCCCCTAAAGCAGCTAATCAGCTGCTTCAGTAGATTCCACCATGGGGTTAATTACCAATCTCACTATGGGGAATAACTACATCCAGCTGCCCAGCCACTCAAAACAAGGCCTAACCAAGTTGATATATAACCTTAAGTACCCTGGTAGCACAGTGCCTAAGGCACTTGACTGCTAACCAGAAGGCTGGCGGTTCAAAGCCACCAGCCACTCCTCAGAAGGAAGGTTGGGCAATATACTTCCTTAGTGATACCACCGCAAAAACCAAAGGAGGGGTCACTATGAGTCAGGGCTGACCTGATGGCACATAACAACAACAACAACCACATCTTACCTGTAAGATGTCCTATGGAGGGAAGAAAGTTATAAGAAAAACCGAGAAATATTGTTTCATTAAAAGTATATAAATATTGGCATATAAATAAATTGACTTCAGAAACTTTCTCAGTATGTATGAGACAAATAAAAGCTCTCTTAGTAAGTACACTTTGATATCAAAAAAGCTTCAGTTCAACTGTAATGTCTGCAATTCACTGCATGTAACATTGAGCTAATTTTCCTCACTTCTCTGATTCTTGAGTTATTAAAATGGAGTATGAATAGATCTCCTACAAAAATGTTATTATCTAGTACAATGACATAATAAATTGAAAGAATTTAGCAAAGTGCTTACCACGAAGAAAGTATTCAGTAGGTATTGTTAGCACCATTGAGTCTGTTCTGACTCATAGCAACCCAATGTGAAAAGTACAAAACACTGTCCATTCCTACTACATTTTCACAGTTGTTGCTATGCTGAATTTCATCATTGCAGCCACTGTATCATTCTATTATTTGAGGGTCTTCCCTTTTTTTGCTGACCCTCTACTTTATCAAGCATGATAAACTTCACCAGGGATTGGTCTCTCCTGACAACCTGACCAAAGTAGGAGAGATGAAGTCTGGCCATTCTAGATTCTAAGGAGGATTCTAGCTATGCATCCTCCAAGATAGAGTTGTTCCTTCTTCTAGCAGTCCATGGTGCATTCAATATTCTTCACCAACACCACAATTCAAAGGCATCAATTATTTATTTATTTATTTATTTATTTATTTATTTATTTATTTTGGTTTCCTCATTCACTGTCCAACTATCACATGCATATAAGGCTATTGAAAATACCATGGCATGAGTCAGGTGCAACTTTGTCTTCAAAGTGACATCTTTGCCCATTAACAGATTAAAGAGGTCTTTTACAACATACATACCCAATCCAATACATAGTTTGACATCTTAACTGCTGCTTCCATGGTCATTGTTTGTGGATCCAAGTAAAACCAAAATCTTTGTAACTACAATCTTTTCCCTATTTATCATGATGTTGCTTATTGGTCCAATTTTGAGGATTTTTATTTTATGTCAGGCTGTAATCCTTAGTGATGACTACAGTTGTTGATCCTCATTAGTAAGTGATTCAAATATTCTTCAGTTACAGCAAGGAAGTCTGTATCATCTGAATATCACCAGTTGTTAATAAGTTGTCCTCCAATCCTGATGGTGTGGTTTACTTCATATTATCCTGATTCTCTTACTATATGCTCAGCATACAGGTTTAATAAGTATGGTAAAAAAGAATACAAACACTATCTACACCTTTCCTGATTTTAAACCACACAGTATGCCCATGTTCTGTTCCAAAGAGTACCCCTTGGCCTATATACAGGTTTCTCATGTGCACAAGTAAGTGTTCTATAATTCCCATTCTTAGTAATGGTATCCATAATTTATTATGATGTTGGTGTTATTTGGGTTTCTGAGGCAGTATCACTACAGAAGTAGATTGCCCAAACTTCCTTCTGAGGAGTGGCTGGTGGGTTTGAGCCACCACCCTTCTGGTTAGCAGTCAAGTGCCTTAGGCACTAAGCTACCAGAGCTTCTATGATACACAGTCAAATGCTTTTGCATAGTCAGTAAAACAAAGGTAAACATAGTTCTGTAATTCTTTACTTTCAGCAAAGATCCATTTGGCATCAGGAATGATATCCCTTGTTCCATGCCCTCTTCTGAATCCACTTGAATTTCTGGCAATTGCTGGTCAATGTACTGTTGCAACCATTTTTTTAATTATCTTCAGCAAAATTCTACTTGTGATTATTAATGGCATGGTTCAATAATCTCTGCATTCTATTGGATCTCCTTTCTTGGAATGGGCATAAATGTTGATCTCTTCCAGGCAGTTGGCCAGGTAACTATCTTCAAATTTTTTTGTCATAAATGTATGAGTCCCTCCATCATGGCATCCATTTGTTGAAACAGGTCAGTGGGTATCCCATCAATTCCTGAAGCCTTATTTTTCACCTATACCTTCCCTGCAGCTTGGACTTCCTCTTTCAGTACTATTAGATCTTGACCAACTTCACTCTTAAAGTTTTTCAACAACATCCACAATTTCTTAATTGTTGTCATTACAGAGATTCCTGGTATTCTTTCCATCTATTAATGTTTCATGCATTTTTCAATATTTTGCCCACAGAGACCTTCAATATTGCAACTCAATATTGTAAATCAAGGGTTGATTTTTTTTTCCAGTTCTTTCAGATTGAGTAATGCTGCATGTGTTCTTCCTTGATGATTTCCAATTCCATATTTTTGCAAATTTCATTATAATATTTTTCTATATCCTCCTGAGCTGCCCTTTGATATCTTCTGTTAAGCTCTTTTACTTCATCATTTTTTCCATTCACTTTACCTAATATTTCAAGAGCAAGTTTCAGAGTCTCTTCTGACATACATTTTGGTTCTCTATCATTTTCCTGTCTCTTAAGTGACTTTTTTCTTTGTTTATGTATGATGGCCTTTATGTCATCCCACAACTCATCTGATCTTCCATCACTGGTGTTTAATGCATCAAATTTATTCTTCAGATGGTCTCTAAATTTAGGTCCCATATACTCAGTGTCATATTTTTGCTCTGATGCACTTGTTCAAATTTTCTACACCTTCAACTTAAACTTGCATAAAAGTTATTTCTGGTCACTTCCACAACCAGTCCTTTGAACTGTCTGACTAATGATATTGAGCTTCTCCATTATTTCTTTACACAGATGTAGTTGATATTATTCCTATGTATTCCATATGGCAAGGTCTATGTGTATAGTAAGTGTTTATGTTTTTTAAAAGTGCTATTTGCAGTGAAGAATTCATTGGTCATTGTTTTGGTTTTCTAGTGCAGCTATAACAGAAATACCACAAATAGGTGGTTTTAATAAACAGGGATTTATTCTCTTACAATTTTGGAGGTTAGAAGTCTGAATTCAAAATGCCCACTCTAAGGGCTGAGTAAAGTTCTCTGGACCTTTGGATTCAGATCTGCTTCTTTCCCCAGCCTACTGGAGATGGAGGTGTCTCTTAACTCAGGCAGTTTCTGGCTGCTGAAGCTGACAAACTTAAGGTCAACAAGTAAAATGGTACAGTCCTAATATTATCAAGAAACACAACACACCACTAGTTCAAGTCCAAAAACAGTCCCAAGATAGCTAGGCAACATGCCAGACAATTCACTGATGACTCTGCCGAATGCAAGATCCAAATGTGCCAAGAAGCTCAGAGACCTTTCTCAAAGCTTCTTATATACTACAGAACACTACATCACTAAGGCAGCTACTCAACTACTCACAGCATATTATACCATGGAGTTGATCACCAGTCTCATCATGGGGAATCACTATTTCCAGGTGTTTTGCCACTGAAAACAAGGGTAAACCAAATTGACCCATCACCTTAACTACTACAGTCATTCAAAATTAAATCCTGTGATCTCTGGCATCATTTCTAACAAAAAGGCCATATTTTCCAACTACTAATGTTTTTTTTTTTTTTTTTCCAACTTTTGCATTCAAATCACCGTTAATTATTAATAAATTTTGACTGCATGTTTGGTCAATTTCAAACTGCAGAAGTTGGTGAGCATCTTCAATTTCTTTATCTTTGGCTTTAGTAGTTGGTGTGTAAAAATTAGTAATAGTCATACAACTGGTCTTTCTTGAAAACAAACTGATAGTATCCTATCATTGACAATATTTTACCTCAAGATAGATATCAAGATGTTCCTTTTGCCAATTAACTCAATGACATTCTTCTTTAATTTGTCATCTCCAGCATAATAAAGAACCTATGAATAGCAGTGAAACACTGTCTGATACATTACCTAAAAACTTTATAAATAGCCCTGGAACATTGTCCAATATAGGGGCGGAGGATGAGCCCCTGGTGTCAGAAGGCATTCAAAATATGACTGGGGAAAAGTTGCCTAATCAGAGTATAGCTGACCTTAATGATATAGATAAGAGTAAAGCTTTTGGGACCTCAATTTGATGATGTGGCATGACTCAAAATGAAAACAAACAGCTGTAAACATTCATTAATAATCAGCACATGGAATGTATGAAGTATGAATCTAGAAAAGTTGGAAGTTGTCAAAAATGAAATGGAACACATAAAGATCAAGATCTTATGCATTAGTGAGCCAAAATGAACTGGATTTGGACATTTTGAATCAGATAACTGTATGATCTGCTGTGCCAGGACTGACAATTGAAGAGGAATGGTGTGTCATTCATCATCACAAAAGATGTTTCAAGATCTATACTGAAGGACAATGCTGTCACTGATAGGAAAATATTGATACATCTGCAAGAAAGACTAATTAATACTGTTGTTGTTGTTGTTGTTATGTGCCGTCGAGTCAGACCCGATTCATAGAGACCCCTCCTTGGGTTTCCGAGGCAGTATCACTACGGAAGTAGGATTGCCCAACCTTCCTTCCAAGGAGTGGCTGGTGGGTTTGAACTGCCAACCTTCTGGTTAGCAGTCAAGTGCCTTAGCCACTATGCTACCAGAGCTCTCAATTAATACTACTATTATTCAAATTTATGCTCCAACCACCAAAGCCAAAGATGAGGGAATTAGAGATTTTTGTCAGCTTCTGTAGTCTGAAATTGACCAAACATGCAATCAAGCTGTGTTGATTATCACTGATGACTGGAATGCAAATGTTGGACACAAAGAAGAATCACCGGTAGTTGTAAAATATGGCCTTGGTAATAGAAATAATGCTGGAGATTTCATGATATAATTTTTCAAGACCGAAAACTTACTCACTGAAAATACCTTTTTTCAACAACACAAATGATGACTATACACATAGACTTTGCCAGATGGAGTACACAGGGATCAGACTAACTACATCTGTGGCAAGAGGTGAGGGAGAACCTCAATATCTTCAGTGAAAACAAGACCTGGAGCTGATTGTGGAATAGACCATCAATTTCTCATATGAAAGTTAAAGTTGAAGTTGAAGACAATTTTAAAAAGTCCATTAGAGAGCCAAAATATGATCTTGAATATATCTCTCCTGAATTTAGAGATCATCAAAAGAATAGATTTGATGCATTGAACACCAATGACTGAAAACCAGAGGAATTATGGGATGACATCAAGAACATCATCAACAAAGAAGTAAGAGGTCATTAAAAAGACAGGAAAGGAAGAAAATACCAAAATGGATGTCAGAAGAGACTCTGAAACTTGCACCTGAATAAAGAGTAGCTAAAGCAAATGGAGCTGGCGGAGAATGCTGAAAGTACCATGGACTGCTAAAAGAACTAACAGATCTGTCCTGGAGGAAGTGCAGCCAGAATGCTCCTTGGA
>NW_006922223.1:537285-544820 GCF_000298275.1 Orycteropus afer afer | reverse complement strand
AAAAAAAAAAAAAAAAAAAACATCATCCACAAAGAAAGCAAAAGATCATTAAAAGCACAGGAAAGGAAGAAAGACCAAAATAGATCTCAGAAGAGACTCCAAAACTTGTCCCTGAATGGAAAGTTGCTAAAGTAAAGGGAAGAAATGTCAAGATAAAAGAGTTAAACAGAAGATTTCAAAGAGCATCTCAAGAAGACAGTGTCAATTATTATAGAGAATTGTTGAAAGCCATGAAGTTGGAAAGCCAACAGAAAAGAATATGATCAGCATTTCTCAAGCTGAAAGAACTGAAAAGGAAATTTAAGTCCCAAGTTGCAATATTGAAAGCTTCTATGGACTATATATTGAATGGTACAGAAAACACCAAAAGAAGATGGAAGGAATATGCAGAGTGACTATAAAAAAAAAGAATGAGAATTCGAGAATGTATAATTGTACTGATGAGGAACTTGAACATTCTTAGTATACTAGATGGTTTAAAATCAATAAGGGAGTGTGTTCATTGTTGTATCCATTCATCTTACTTATTCAAAAAGAATTGGTTGATGTTCATCCATCTCAGGAGGTGACATATGATCGAGTACCAATGGTATTAAAAGAAGAAGTTGAAGCTACACTGAGGGAAGTGGAGAAAAACAAGGCCCCAGGAATTTACAAGATATCAATTGAGATGTTTCAACAAACGGATGGTGCACTACAGGCACTCACTTGGCTATGCCAGGAGATTTGGAAGACAACCACCTGGTCAACTGACTGGAAAAAAAATCCATATTAGTACCTATTCCAAAGAAAGATGATCCCACGGAATGTGAAAATTATTAGGCAATATCATTAATGTTGCACACAATTAAACTCTTACTGAAGAAAATTGAAAAATGGTTAAAACAGTAGATTGACAGAGAACTTCCAGAAATGCAAGCTGGATTCAGAAGAGGATATGGAATGAGGGATATCATTGCTGATGTCAGATGGATCTTGGCTCAAACATCATCTCAGAAAGATCTTTACTTGTGTTTTCTTGACTATGCAAAAGCATTTGATTACATGTATGAAAACAAATTATGGATAACATTGAAAAGAATGGGAATTTGAGAATGTATATTTGTACTCATGAGGAACCTATACATTCTTAGTATACTGGATGATTTAAAATCAAGAAGGGAGTGTTTCAGGGTTGTATCAATTCACCATACTTATTCAATTTGTATGATGAGCAAATAATCTGAGAAACGATTATATGAAGAAGAATGTGGCATCAGGACTGAAGGGAAGACTCATTAATAACCTGTGAAATGCAGATGACACAATTTTCCTTGCTGAAAGTGAAGATGACTTGAAACAATTACTGATGATTAAAGACTACAGTCTGCACTATGGATTACATCTCAATATAAAGAAAACAGAAATCAGCACAACTGGACCAATAAGCATCATAATAATCGGAGAAGGATTTGAAATAGTCAAGGACTTAGTATTATTTAATCCTACAATCAACACCAATGGAAACAGCAGCCAAAACATCAGGCATCATATTGCACTGGGAAATATGCTGCAAAAGACCTCTTTTAAGTTCTGAAGATCAAAGATGTCTCCTTGAAGACTAAGGTGCACCCAAACCAAGCAATGGTACTTTTAACTGCCTTTTATACATGGGAGCTCTGGTGGCATGTGCCTAAGACATTTTGCCACTCATTAGAAGTCTTGCTGTTGAAACACACCAGGCACTCCTCAGGAAAAAAAAAAAAAAATGAGGCAAGCTACTTCCGTAGAGATACTGCCTCAGAAACCCAAGAAAGGGTCACTGTGAGTCAGAACCAAGTCCAGGGCAGTGAGTTTTTCTTTTCTTTTTTTTTTTTTTTAATACATGTGAGAACTGGCCAATGAATAAGGAAGACCTAAGAAGATTTGGTGCTTTTGAGTTTTGGTGTTGGTGAATAATGCTGAGAGTACCATGTACTGCTAAAAGAACTAACATATCTATCCTGGAAGAAGTACAGCCAGAATGCTCCTTGGAAGCAAGAATGGACAAACATCGTCTCACCTGCATTTGTCATGTTGTCAGAAAGAACCATTCACTGGAGAAGGGTATCATGGTTGGTAAAGTGGAGGGTCAACAAAAAAGGGGATGGCCCACAGTTAGATGGATTGCCACAGTGGCTGAAGTGGCTGTAACAATGGGTTCAGCCACAGCAAGGATTGTGAGGATGGCACAGAATTGGGCCTTGTTTCATTCTGTTGTGCATAAGGTCACTACAAGTTGGAGATGACTCAGGATTTTTTGATCCAAAATGACAATACCAGTCCATTTCAGCTCACTAATGCCTAGGATACTGATCTTCTTGTGTTCATTTTCTTTTTTGTCAATCATCAATTTCCCTAGCTTCATACTCTGTACATTGCATGTGCTGGTTATTACTGAAGATTTGTACCTTGTTCTATGATTTTTCCCATATCAGCAAGTGAAACTTTAATTCCATCTACATCATTAAGGTTGTCTCCACTTTTAGGAGACAGTTCTTCTCCAGTTGTATTTTGAGTGCCTTCCAACCTAAGGTGTTCATCTGGCACTGCATCTGACAGTGTTTCACAGCTATCAATAGTTTCCAATGGTCATTATTTATTTATTTTTAATTCTAATTTTTCAAAAATGGACTTGACCGTATCCTTCTTTCTAGTCTGTCTTAGTCTGGAAGTTCTTCTAAAACCTGTCCTCCATGGGTAACCCTATTTGTGTTTGAAATATGGGTATAGTAGATTCAATCAGCACAACATTCATGCCACTACAGTACAACAAACTGATAGATGTTCAATAGTTAGTTTCTGTTTTTTATTATTAGTGCCTATGGCATTTGACTGCTAACCAGAAGGAAGACTGGGAAATCTATTTCTGTATAGATACTGCTTTGGAAACCCAAGGAGGGGTCATTATGAGTCCAGACCAACTTGAGGACAGTAAGAGTTTTTGTACCATTACTGTTGCCAAAGATTTCATATTACTTGGTTTTATAATCAACAATCAACATCAATGGAAGCAACAGTCAAGACATCAGATGATGTATTGCACTGGGCAAATCTTCTGGAAAAGACCTCTTTAAATTGCTGAAGACCAAAGATGTCTCTTTGAAGACTATGGTGCTCCTAACCCAAACTCTGGTGTTTTCAGTCACCTCATTCGCATGTGAAAGCCTGGACAATGAATAAGAAAGACAGAAGAAAAGTGATGCTTCTGAGATTTGGTGTTGGCCGAGAATAATGAGAGTACCATGAACTGCCAAAAGAACTAATAAATCAGTCGTGGATGAAGTGCAGCCAGAATGCTCCTTGGAAGACAGAATGAGCAGACTTCATCTCACCTACTTTGGTCATGTTGTCAGAAGGGACCCTTCCCTGAAGAAAGGTATCATGCTTGGTAACGTTGAGGGTCAATGAAAAAGAGGAAGGCCCTCAACAATGTGGATTGACACAGTGGCTGTAAGGATGGGTTCAGGTATAGCAAGTATTGTGATTTTGGCCCAGGACCTGGCAGTGTTTTGTTTTGTTGTACGTAGGTTTGTTATGAGTCAGGGCTGACTCAATGACACCAAACAACAATCACCACCATTATTACTGTATCATTGTTATTAATATTGTTATTCCATTATGGTTGTTACTACTGTTGTTGCTGTTATTATTTTACTCTAACAATCTAATCAGTTTATTTTGAAAATTTCTTGCTTAGTGATACATAAGTTCTCAGTAAACATTGTTAAAATCAGTAAACTTAGTTTTGACAGCCTGGTGAAACAAAATAATTTTTGAACCTTCATGAGTACTTCATGAAAATTTCCAGATAAGACCTGAATAATATATTTGCATAGCTTATTGAAGTCTTGCTTTAAGAAATGTGAGCATTAATTAGCACAACTTGCATTGTCATTTTTCATATACCACTATCTCCAATTCAATTTTATTTATAATGGTGAGGTCTTTTATCATTTAAATTACTTTTTTGATGTTGTTTCTGAAAGTTCTGTGAATTTAATTGAAACTCCCTTTTTTTACCTCATCATCTGCTAGTTAATACTTGTTTAACAAAACTAAAAGGTTTATTTTAAATGAAATACATACTGGTTGGATGATCCTGTAGATTGGCAGAACTTTTTATATTTAATATCAATATTTTTTTAGGGGAAAAATGGAGAGACTACTGATAAGTTGGGAAAGTTATCTAATCTTTTGTACATTAATCCTCACCTGTTCAATAAGGCTAATAATTGCACTAATTCATAGACTTGCTGTGATGACTGTGTTATATATATATAAAATACTTTTAACCATACTAAGTGCTATTTAAATATTTATCCTAGGGGGCATATGCTTAGAAGAGTGTGAGATCTATACAGTTTTGCAAATAAGGTACCATGAGTTAGAGCTGACTCAACAGGAACCAATAACAAAAGGAAAGCTGAAAAGATGATCAACATTTCTCTTGACAATTTTCACATAAAGAAATTTTCCATAGCTCCTTATTTAGTAATAATAAACTGTTCATTTTTCCCTTCCCTCTCCTCCTTGAGGAGATGAGATGTGTTTGGACTGAACAATACTGGTTGATGTAGTACAGTTATCTAGTTAAAAATACCATGACAATTAAACTGACACTCTGGTAAAGGCAATTTATCAAGCAATACAGTGCATATCTGAAGCCACATGATGTTAATAACTGCACTTGTTTTTTGGAAATATGTTACCAAACTCTAGAGAGGAGGATTTTTAATGTTAGCTAAACGAAGACCCTGAGATGTTACAGCAGGGATATTTCCTCAAGGCAGAAAGAGAATGCAAACGATATTAGATAAGTGTTTGATAATGTGAAGAACAACCAGAAATAACACAATATATTAGGGAACAAACATAAGAGGTAAGGATTAACAATTTTTTGTTGTCATTATTTTAGTAAAATAATTGGAAGTGTGTTAATTGTTGATATGAAACTCAATGGATTTTTTCATGGTAAATACACATAAACACTACACAGATGAAGAAATTCCCAACACTCCAGAATTACTCCTACTTCCCCTTGAAATCACCATCTCTGAAAAGCAGCACTATCCTGACATCTAACACCATAGTTGAGTTTTGCTTGATTTTTACCTTGGTATAAGTGGAATCATATAGTATTTTCTCTTCTGCACTTAGAGTTTTTCACTCAACACTTTGTTTTTGAGATGTGATATTACTTGTGATATTACTTGAAGATATTATTATTATGTGGGACTTTAAAAAGAAGACTATATATAACTTGAGGAGTTCTGAACATGTATTAATGATTGATTTATCTTGTCATATATTTCTTTGTATTTTTCTATCTATCTATCATCTATTATCTAATCTACATCATCAATGAGTTTAAGTATAGTTATATTTTTGTGTTTATTCATTTACCAAATATTTATCGACAATTTACTGTGTATAAGATGAAATTCTAGTCACTGGGAAGTTAATAATAAACTAGAGGTTCACATTTTCATGGTTTGGTGTACTGATAAATTTCAGAATTTTTAGTCAATTTTGACTCAGGTACTGGTTCAGAATATGTTTTATGGTTCTTCTTCATGTTTTTTTATGCCCATTGATACTCCACAGCCAAGTGTTGCCCACTGTTTCTCTTGGGGGCAATTTTTGCCTCAAATCTGATTTATCTCAAGTTCATGTACTACTTTTAACAAGTTGTCTTGACTTTCCTTTGCTCCGCTTTGAAGATAGAAGCTTTCTGTTGTAAATATACACATTGCTTTGACACTGTGTCTGTTGACCTAGTTATTTCAGTCCCTATTCTCTATTTTGCAACTTAATTTCAATGTGAATACATTCTTCAAAATGTCCTTTGTCTATAAGGAATTAATTATGTCCATTTATGGAATTATTATTCAGTGTATAATGGGATAGCGCAAAGAAACTTTCTAATGTTAGGAAAACTCTCAAAAACACATAATGAACATTTGGTTAAAACCAAAGCATATTTAATTTGTTATTATTATCTATTATTGTGTTTATTTTTGTTAAAAGTCATTTCATTTCACCACTGTTAAACATTCTCTTTCCATTGCTACATTTATATTAAACATCAGAATTTTGCTTCTTAACTGTTTTATTTCCCCAAATATGTAATATCATATTTATTGAATCTGAAATTCTAATACTAATAATCCCAAACCAAAAATTCTGTTTAGAAAATTAATGAGTTACAAATGTCCTAAATATGCTGAGATAAATAAGAAACAAAAATTATTCCTCTTTGTCTATGAAGAAATTATTTCAATTAGAACATTACATTATCATTTACACATTTTCTATTTTAACTGAGTTAATTATTAAAGCCTTAGTTAAAATATAAAAGGTTTAAAAGGTAATGAATGTTATGATTGAAATTCAAACTGGATTCAGAAGAGCACATGGAACAAGGAATATTGTTGCTGAGGTCAGATGCCTCTTGACTGAAAATAAAGAATATCAGAGAGATGTTTACCTATGTTTTATTGACTATGCAAAGTGATTTGACTGTGTGGATCAGAACAAATAATGGATATCACTGCGAAGAATGGGAATTCCAGAACAGTTCATTGTGCTTGTGAGCAACCTGTACATAGATCACGAGGCAGGAGTTCAAACTGAACCAGAGACATATTTCATGTTTTAAAATCAGTAAAGGTGAGCATCTGGGGTATATCATTTCAACATAGTTATTCAATCTGTATGCTGAGCATATAATCTGAGAAATGAGATTATATGAAAAAGAATGCAAATTCAGGATTAGGGAAGACTCATCAAAACCTGCCATATGCTGATGATATAAGCTTGCTTGCTGCAAGTGAAGAGAACTTGAAGCATTTTACTGATGAACATCAAAGAGTAAAATCTTCAGTGTAGATTACACCTGAACATAAAGAAAACAAAAATCTTCACCTTGGCCAACAAGCAATATCATGATAAATGGACAAATGACTGAAGCTGTCAAGTATTTCTTTTTACTTGGATTAATGGCCGTGGAAGCAGCAGTGAAGAAATCCGATGATATTTTGCGCTGGGGAAATCTGCTGCCAAAGATCTCTTTGCAGTGTTAATGAGCCAACAGGTCACTTTGATGACTAAGGTGTGCTTGATCCAAGCCATTATCTTCTCTGTAGCCTCATATGCATGTGAAAGCAGAACAATGGCAAAGGAAAAGAACAAAAGAATTGGAGTATTTGAATTTTGGTGTTGGCAAAAAAAATATTGAATATACCATGGACTGCCTGAACAAAGAAGTACAGCCTGAGTGCTCCTTAGAAGCAAGAATGGCCAGATTCCATCTGTCATACTTTGGCCAAGTTATCAGGAGGGACAGATCCCTGGAGAAGAATATCATGCTTGGTAAGGTAGACGGAGGGAGCTCTGGTGGCATAGTAGCTAAGGCACTTAACTGCTAACCAGAAGGCTGGCGGTTCAAACCCACCAGCCACTCCTCGGAAGGAAGGTTGGGCAATCCTACTTCCGTAGTGATACTGCCTCGGAAA
>NW_006922223.1:534481-537185 GCF_000298275.1 Orycteropus afer afer | reverse complement strand
TGGAGGGTCGACGAAAGAGGGGGAGGCTTTCAACGAGATGGATTGATACGGTGGCTGCGATGATGGGCTCAAGTATAGCAGGGATTGTGGGGCTGGCACGGGATTGGGCAGTGTTTTGTTCTGCTGTGCATGGGATCGCTATGAGTCGGAAACGACTCAATGGCACTTAACAACAACATCTACAAAGCAAATGGAAGAAATGACAAGATAAAAAAGCTGAATAGAAAATTTCAAAGAGCACCTCAGAAGATAAAGTCAATTATTATAATGAAATGTGCAAAGAGCAGGAGTTAGAAAACCTAAAGAGAATAGCATGCTAGGCTTTTCTTAAGCTAAAAGAACTGAGGAAAAATATCAAGCCTTGAGTTACAATATTGAAGGATTTTATGGGAAAAATATTGAATGATGCAGGAAATATCAAAAGAAGATGGAAGGATTACACAGAGTCACTGGATTGAAAAGAATTTGTCAATGTTCATCCATTTCAGGAGGAGGAATATTATCAACAACCAATAGTGTTGAAGGAAAAATTTGAGGCTGCACTGAAGGATTTGTTGAAAAACAAGAGTCCAAGAATTGATGGAATACCCATTCAGATGTTTCAACAAATGCATGTCACACTGGAGGCACTCACTTAGCTATGCTAAGTGATTTGGAAGACCACTACCTGGCCAACTGACTGGAAGAGATCCATATTTTACCCATTACAAAGAAAGGTGATCCAAGTTATCCAACAATATTGTTAATATCACAGACAAGTAAGATGTTACTGAAAATAATTAAAAAATGGTTGCAGCAGTATATTGACAGAGACCTTCCAGAAATGCAAAAAGAATTCAAAAGAGGATGTGGAATGAGGGATATCATTGATGATGTTATATGGATCTTACTGAACACCAAGAATACCAGAACGATGTTTACTTATGTTTTATTTACTATACAAAACCATTTGATTGTGTGGATTATAACAAATTATGGATAATGTTAAGAATGTTAAGATTTATGGATAACATTAACATTAAGGACAACCCCCAGGTGGCAGAGAGAAGCAGCAGACAGGGTTGGCAGCCAGAACAGGTAAGGAGGGTGGGGGACAGCCCCAAGTTGTAAGGAGTAGTGGCAGATAGGGCCAGCAGGAACAAGTAGGAAGAAGCGCAGTAAATGAGCAGAGAGGTTGGAACAGCTGAGGGAGACCAACTTGTCTCAGCCACAAGTTGTAAGGAGTAGTGGCAGACAGGGCCAGCAGGAACAAGTAAGGAGAAGCCTAGTAAGTGAGTGGAGAGATTGGAACAGCTAAGGGAGACCAACTTCTCTGTTGGTTTGTTGTACTGTGGTGGCATGAGTGTTGCTGTGAGGCTGGAGGATGTGCCAGCAGGAATGCCCCTGGTGTACTGGCTTTGGTGGAGCTTCCAAACTGAGACAGACTTGGAAGAAGGAAAAGGCAATCCATTCTCAAAGAATTGGCCAGTGAAAACCTTATGAATAGCAGTTAAACACTGTGATATATTACTGGAAAATCTTATGAATAGCCCTAAAACATTGTCCAATACAGTGCTGGAAGATGAGCCCCTCAGGTGGGAAGGTGCTCTTGAAATATGACTGGGAAAGAGCTGCCTAATCAGAATTGAGCTTACTTTAATGATATGCACAAAGTAAAGCTTTTGGGCTTCCATTTGCTGAAGTGCATTGACTCAGTATGAGAAGAAACAGCTGCAAATATCCATTAATAATCAGAACATGGAATGTATGAAGTATGAAACTATGAAAATTGGAGGTTGTAAAAAATGAAATGGAATGTATAAAGATTGATATCTTAAGCATTAGTAGGCTGGCCATTTAAAATCAGATAGCCATATGATCTACTATCCCAGGAATGAAAAAATGAAGAGGAATGGCATGGCATTCATCATCACAAAGAAAATTTCAAAATCTATCCTGAAGTACAATGCAATCAATGATAGAATAATATCTATATGCCTATAAGGAAAGCCAGTTAATACTACTGTTATTCAAATTTACACACCAACCACCAAAGCCAAAGATGAGGAAATTGAAGATGTTTACCAGCTTCTGCAGTCTGAAATTGGCCAAACATGCAATCAAGATGTGCTGATTATCACTGGTGACTGGAATGCAAAAGTTGGAAACAAAGAAGAATCATTGGTATTTGGAAAATTTGGCCTCGGAGATAGAAATAATGCTGGAGATTGCATTAATGTTGGAGATCGTGTGGATGATAGAATTTTACAAGACCAACGAGTAATTCATTGCAAATACCTTTTTCTCAGAAACACATATGGTGACTGTACAAGTGGACTTTGCCAGATGGAGTACACAGGAATCAAATTGACTACATCTCTGTCAAGAGACAATGGAGAAGCTCAATATCTTCAGCCAAAAGAAGACCAGGAGCTGATTTTGAAATAGACCATCAACTGCCCATGTGCAATTTCAAGTTGAAGTTGAAGACAATTAAAACAAGTATATGAGAGCCAAAATATGACCTTGATTAGATCTCTCCTGAATTTAGAGATCATTTAAATAGGTTTGATGCATTGAGCACCAGTGACCGAAAACCAGAGGAATTGTGGGATGACATTAAAAACATCATCCACAAGACTGAACATTGTGAAAATGTCAGTTCTACCCAAAGCAATCTATACATTCAATGCAATCCCAATCCAGATCCCATCAACATTCTTTA
>NW_006922223.1:531336-532403 GCF_000298275.1 Orycteropus afer afer | reverse complement strand
CTGACTCGACGGCACATAACAACAACAACAACAAGGTAGAGGGAAAGCAAAAACGAGGAAGAGCTTCAGTAAGATGGATTGACACAGTGGATGTAACAGTAGGCTTAAGAGTAGAAAGGATTGTGGTGATGGTGCAGGACTTGGCAGCGTTTCCTTCTGTCATACAGAGGTCACCGTGAATCAAAACTGACCAGGCCACACCTAACAACAACAGCGATTATTAAAGAATTAGGCTATGTTCTGGTAGAGTAGTGCCTAAGACACTTGACTGCTAACCAGAAGGCTGGTGGTTCAAACTTACCAGCCACTCTTGGGAGGAAGATGGGGCAATCTACTTCCATAGTGATACTGCCTCAGAAATCCCAGGAGGGGTTGCTATGAGTTGGGTCTGACTCGAGGGCACAGAACAACAACAACAAATATTTAGTAAAATGAGATCATTATATGTTTATTGAAAGATATCTCTGTCCCAGCATGCTCCTTTATGATTTTTTTTTTTTGTCTTATATTCTCAATTTGACCAATTTCCAGCTTTGGCAAATACTTTCAAAACAGTAACATTTCATCATTCTATCCATAAAGATCTCACTCGCTGCCATGGAATCGGATTCGACCCATTGAGACCTCTCGTTCGGATTCCAAGGCTGTTATCACTACAGAAGTCATTTGCCCCATCTTCCTTTGAAGGAGTGGCTGGTGGGTTTGAACCACTACCCTTCTGGTTCACAGTCAAATGCCTGAGGCACTACGCCACCAGAGGTCCCATCCATAAAGAGACGTCCGTAAATAAAATAAAATTATGCATTAATCAAACTAATTCCTAGAGATATTTTACAGTAATGGAGGCTAGATTTTGATTCTCAAATATTGGAGATAAGTAGCAAATACTTTCTTTGAGATAAGGAGGCACAATGTGATCTATTATGTATTTAGTTCAAAATAAATAGAAAACAATATATCCATTCATTTATATATGTATTTGTCTTTCTGTTCTTAGTTATTTAAATAAACTTATTAATATGCAAAAAAATCAGTGATGTTTGGTAAACCAGACTATAAGAAGAGTG
>NW_006922223.1:528239-530976 GCF_000298275.1 Orycteropus afer afer | reverse complement strand
AAATCTATCCTTATGGGGAAAAGGGATGAAATCTAACTAACAAAAACAAACTAGAATTAATGAGTTTTGTTAGATATATCTAAAATAAATAAAATAAAACTATACATTATTGAAAAATATAATCAGAAAAGAGAAAGCAGGGGAAGGAAGACATAGAATGAAAGAATTCAAGAATGATACAAGAATTAAAGAGTATAAATTTTCACAATGTTATAATCAAAACCCTTGGGCCTAGATATATTTCAATTGCATAATTTTGGAGAATTTATTATTTTAAGTGGTACACATACCATTATTATATTTCTATCAAGAACCACATGTTTCTTGTTATAAAGATGTATTTATAAATTATTAAAGCTTCAATTTAGTGCCTAAGGCATTTGACTGTTAACCAGAAGGTTGGCCGTTCAAACCCACCAGCCACTCCTCAGAAGGAAGATTGGGCAATCTACTTCCAAAGAGAGTGCTTCAGAAACTCAAGGCGGGGTTGTTATGAGTTGAATAGACTGGACCACAGTGAGTTTGGTTTGATTTTTGGTATTATAACTTAGATAAAAACGATATACAATAAATAACTTTTTTCCAAATCTCAACACTGAAACTAGATTTCAAAATTGGAAGCAATTAAATGCAGCTTTGTATAATAAGAATTATATCACATTATTATTCAAAGAATTTTATAAGAAAGTAAATACAGTTCAATATTAGTAGAAACAACATAATGAGAAGGAAAATACAATTTTTCAGTCTAATGGCAGGGGAGCTCTGATGGCATACTGCCTAAGGCATTTGACTGCTAACCAGAAGGCTGGCAGTTCAAACCCATCATCAGCTACTGGGAGGGAAGATTGGGCAATCTACTTCCAGTGATACCACCTCAGAAACCCAAGGAGGCGTTGCTATGAGTAGGATCCATCTCCACTGCAGTGAGTTTTTTTTTTTTTTTTTTTTTAATAGCAAAAAGAATTTTGAAACACCCCACCACCACTACATATTTGTAGGTAAAAATCTTGTTACCTATATCATTAGCAAGATGGAGAATATAAAATTCTATCTGATTTTTATACTCTGATAGAGAGATAGAAGAGCTTCTCTCATTAGCCTCAAGAACAAAGAAGTGTAGTCATTGATTGAAAAAAAAAAAAAAAAAACCCTCACTGCTTTAGAGTCAGATACAACTCATTGCGACCCATCCTTAGGTTTCTGAGGCAGTATCACTACAGGAGTAGATTGCCCAACCTTCCTTCCGAGGAGTGGCTGGTGGGTTTGAACCGCCAGCCTTCTGGTTAGCAGTCAAGTGTCTTAGCCACTATGCTACCAGATACCCCTAGTCATTGATTATTCAGCTTTTATTAAATGTTGTAGTCACAATAGCAACAGGAATAAACATAGGGATTCCAATTAGAAGAGGAGTGAAAATATAATACAATAAATTTTCAGAATGTATATTTGTACATAAAATTTAACATAATCAGTTCTAGAAGAGATGAGGCAGTGATTCTTACACATAAGCAATTTCATTTTTTTGGTCATTTTCATATTTAGGAGCTCTCATAGCATAGTTCCCAAGGCACTTGACTGCTAACCAGAAGGCTGCTAACCAGCCACTCCTCGGAAGGAAGGTTGGGCAATCTACTTCCATAGTGATATTGCCTCGGCAACCCAAAGAGGGGTCTCTATGAGTCGGGTCTGACTCAATGGCACATAACGACAACATCATAATCATTAAGACCTTTTCTTAACACCCTCATGAGCCAATGAGAATACCAGATAAACTTAATCCATTCATTATCCCAACAATAATATAACCCCTTTAGAAATGAACTTAAAAATAATGCAGATTTTAACGATGTAGAAAAATTTAATGTTAATGCTTCAAGTCAAAGTTTCACTAAATGTATTTATAATTATTCCCATTGTAACCTAACATAAAATTGAGAAAAGTTAAAAGGATTTTCAGTAGGGAATGAACATAGAGTCTTTATGATAAAACTATTATATTGTCCAGGGAGCTCCAGTAGCGAAGTGCCTAAGCACTTGACTGCTAACCAAAAAGCTGGCGGTTCAAACCCACCAGTCACTCCTCGGAAGGATACTGCCTCAGCAACCCAAGGAGTCGCCGCTATGAGTCAGGTCTAACTCGATGGCACATGACAACAACAACAAAAATTATATTGTCATTAAAGTATATAAAATGATTAGGAGGGATAAGAATATGTTTGATTGAAAAGTAAAAAAAAAAAAAATCAGATTTCACAACAATACATTCATGATGATGGCAAATTTCTAAAAGCAAACAACATTTATGCACACACAAACACACACACATATATATAGAGATATTTTGTTTGTATGCATTTAACATTAAGTATTGTTGCTGTTGGTAGTTGTACTGAAGTAAATTCTGTTTTGTATCCAAGTGGAAATGTGCTCCATAGAGTTTTGACGGGGTTTTCACTGAAGCACATCTCCAGATCTGTCTTCCTCAGCACCACTGAACGGATTTCAACTGCCAACATTTTGGCTCATCATGTGACTTTTATGCCAGGGAGCCATCATATACTGTTGTTGTCATTGTTATGTTATGTGACGTCCAGTCAGAACCAACTCATAGCGACCCCTCTCTGGGTTTCCGAGGCGGTATCACTACAGAAGTAGATTGCCCAACCTTCCTTCCGAGGAGTGGCTGCTTAGCAGCCTTCTGGTTAGCAGTCAAGTGCCTTGGGAACTATGCTAT
>NW_006922223.1:524817-528059 GCF_000298275.1 Orycteropus afer afer | reverse complement strand
TTTTTTTTTTTTTTTTGGTAATATACAAATTTTCTTACAATAATTATAATTATCCAATTAAAAGTACATTAAAATTAATGCATGTATAAAGTCATTGCTTACTAAGTATATGAGTATTGAAAAATGAATGTCAAACTATGCTTCAAACTTATTATATATGATTCTCAACTTTGGCTGTGACATTACCACAAGCAGGACTGGGCAGTGTTTCATCCTCATGTACTTAGGGTCACTATGAGTCAAAACCGACTCAACAACAACTAACAAGAACAACTCTGAATAGATAGGAATATCCTGTTTTTACTACTGTCACATTCTTTAGTACTATCATATTTTTTAGTAATATCACATACATAAAGCTCTTAAAATAACATTTGTTTAGAAGAAAAAACATCTATTTTTGATATTTAAATTATAAAAAACAATATTGCCATGAAGAAACTTATAGACAGATTCCCATTTAATCCCATCAATTTCTTTCTTAGAAATCTTAAACATAAAATGACAATTTTGATAGAATTTTAAAATACATCTCTCAAAATAGGACTCTTCTATCTTCCAATAATAATTCAGTAAAAGCAATTACAAGCTTGGCCAATCCAGCAAAGTCTAAATACATAATTAGTTGGTAGAGTTAATCCTTGGTTATATTCATTAAAAAAATAATTGGCATATGAATATTTTTGATTGTATATATTCCAATAATGCAGAAGTTGATAAATTAGTAATTGGAATTTTCTCTTTAAATTGATCTACTCATTCCCTGAGTGCCATATCCTTTCCTGGTGGTAATCTGTCTCCACGGTTGCTGGATATGCTTCTTGACATCTTCAATTCATTTGCATGTTGTAGACAAAATATTAGAATGCATTTTGTTCATTTAATCTATGGATACAATGAAATAATATGGAAATTTTGTTAATTTTATTTCAAACTGCCTGTAGTAGGTAAATTTGTATGTCAACTTGGCTGGGCCTTTTGAGTGGCTGGGCAGCTGGTGGTAGTTATTTATTCCCCATGATGAGACTGGTGGGATCTACCACAAGCAGCTGAGTAGCTGCCTTTGGGATGTGGTCTGCTTCAGGTATATAAGAAGAAGACTCGGGGATAATCTCTAGCTTATGGCATGCATGCACCCTGCATGTAGCCATGTTGTTGTTCAGCAACCTGCCCTGCTCTGCTGACCTTGGGACTTAAAATGGACTTAAATTAATATCCTGGCATGTGGTTTGGTAACATCAGTACTGTGCCTTTTCACTTGTCAACCTTGGGCTTATCAGCCTCAGCAGCCAACAGCTGTCTGAGTGAAAAAATGCCTCTAGCTCCAGTGGAGGAGCTCTGGTAGCATAGTGGCTAAAGCACTTGACTGCTAACCAGAAGGCTGGCGGTTCAAACCCACCAGCCACTCCTCGGAAGGAAGGTTGGGCAATCCTACTTCCGTAGTGACACTGCCTCCGAAACCCAAGGAGGGGTTGCTATGAGTCGGGGCCGACTTGACAGCACATAACAACAACAACAACAACAAAGCTCCAGTGGGCCAGGAGCAGGAGGCAGAGCTGGACCCCAAGGTTGGGCTTTCACCCAGCCCCTGGAGGGCTTTGAAGTTGGACTTAAAGCCTCAAAATCGTAAGACAATAAACTTCTGTTTGTTAAGGCCATCCCATTTGTAGTATATCATTGGCTCATTTTAGTTGGATGACTGGAAATTTTTGTTAATTTAAAAATACTTAAATATTTGGGTTATTTAGATTTTTCCAATATATAATTTCTTATCTGTTTTAAATTTTGCTGATGGTAGCAGACATATTTATTAATAGTTTATGTATTTAGTATATTTTTTGAAAGTTTTCCCAAATTTGAATTAAGAAATATAATCCTATTATTTATTTTTGTACTTTGTTATTTATGTTTATTAAATTGATCCACATGGAATTAGTTTTTTCATAACTCTGATATCAACATATTATCTTTGGTATTACTTTGTATATTTTGTCATTTCAATGCATAACCATTGTTTCAAAAGCACATTATTAAATGGTATACCTTTCCTGCATTGATTGGAATTCCAATATATATTAAAAAGTTATGGACCCTATTCCATTTCACTATGTTCCAAATGAATACACCACACTATTTTTTTAAAATAAATACTTCAATTTCTATCTTTTTGTGGAAATATTTCTTCATTATTTTATTTCCTGAAGAGATTTAAAATCAATATAATGAACTTCAAAGAATCGTTATAGAATTGAGGTTGTATTTAAAAATATCCTTCCAAAACCTGATATTTGTATAACATGCATTTGTTCAATCCAGGAACATTGTATGCCTCTTTGTATAATGCAGGTAAATACTACCAATATTGAACTTTCTTAGTTAATTTGACTACTGTTTTAGAAATATACTGGGAATTTTATAATGGTTGATAATACATGATATGCTATGTCAACATATTTAAAGCTAACACTAACATTAAATTTGCTACTACATAGGCAAAGTAAGAATTTATAAAATTTTAAAAATTGATCTGTCAACCAAGTTAAAATTTCCCTTTATGTCTCATCAGCTTTCCTTCTTTCTTTTTAAATTTAATTTAATTTAATTAAATTTTTGGTAAGATATTTACTAGAGGTGAAACTGTAAGTAACATTAAATCCCTATCTTCAATTTAAATATTATTTTTGCTGATTTTCTATTGCCACCAAGTAGTACTTGTATTTCTTCAAATGTAAGTGTAATGTTTGTTATTTGAAAGAAAACTTGCTTTTTTACCCAAATAATTGTGTTTCCTTCCAGCCAACCAAACTGATTAATTTTGATTAATTCTTTAATATACTGCCAGTAAAGGTACTCCAATGTTTTATCTAGAATCTTTACAACTGTTACTTAAAAGTAAAATTGACTTTCAGTGAGTGCATGTGTGTTGTCTTCCTTCTGTTGCTTGCATATGATGTAAATGTTAACCTCATAGGAGATGTGTTAAACACTTTACTCTTTACCATTTTTAAAATAATTTGCAGAACATGGACATTTTCTCCCCAGTGGAGGTTTAGTAAAACTGTTTTAGTAAAATGCGCATGAATTTTTAATAGGATGATAATTTTCAATAATATTGAACACTATTTCTGTAGCGCTCTACCCAGAAAGATGCTTTTGATGTTTAAATGCTGTTGTTTTTGTTGTTAGGTACCATTGAGGCATTTCTGACTCATAGCAACCCCATGCACAGCGGAAGGAAACAC
>NW_006922223.1:519646-524717 GCF_000298275.1 Orycteropus afer afer | reverse complement strand
AAGGCACTTGACTGCTAACCAGGAGGCTGGCGGTTCAAACCCACCAGCCACTTCTCAGGAAGGAAGGTTGGGCAATCCTACTTCCATAGTGATAACTGCCTCGGAAACCCAAGGAGGGGTCGCTAGGAGTCGGGACCGACTCGATGGCAAATAACAACAACAACAATACACACACACACACACACACACACTTGCATACATGTGTACACACAAATACACATGCACAGACACATATATATGTATATGTATATGTATATATGTATATACATATGGCTGGTGGTTCAAACCTATAAGCCACTCCTTAGAAGGAAGTTTGGGCAATCTACATCTATAGTGATACTGCTTCAGAAACCTGAGGAGAGGTCACTATGAATCAGATCCGACTGGACATCTGAGTCGAGGATGTCACTGAGGCGGTGTCACTATGGAAGTAGATTGTCCAACCTTCCTTCTGAGGAGTGGCTGGTGGGTTTGAATGGCCAACCTTCTGGTTAGCAGTCAAGTGCTTTAGGCATTACACAATCAGAGCTCCTGACTCGGCGACAGCAGTTAGTTTAATATTATATATATATATAATATTATATATTATGTAAAGGTTTATATATTATATATCTATATATATAAAGGTTTCTACCTCATGAATAGAGGCTATCCAGACACTTTAAGAAAGAATGCAAATAAAAGGCAAAACAAATTTCTGTTTAATATTTGGCCTCAGACACTATAAATAATAGTAATATTTATCTTTGGACCAAATTATATTTTAAAATATGAAAAAAAATGTTTTATCAGTTAAACATCACTAGATATCCAGAATTCTCCTGTGATTCTCCAATACCATTTTCTGTCCAGCTTTTATGAGTTCAGGGGATATCTATACTCGATCATCTCTCTCTCTCTCTCTCTTTTTTTTTTTTTTTAACTTTGTATTGTTATTTGGTTGGAAGTTCATAAAGAGAATTGGATTTCTTTTCAATAGCTCATGCATATTCTGTTTCACAATATTGATTACAATCCCCACAATGTAATAGCATCCCTTCCATCTCCTCCCCATGGTTATTTTTTCCATTTACCCTTCTTTCCTATCAAGTCCTGCTTTTTGAGCTTTATTCCTGAAAAAAAATTGCTCCCATTTTGATCTCTAACGATTGATTGTTCTAAAAGGAGTGATTACCTCTCAGGTGTTATTTTCACCCCATAGGCCCATCTATTGTTTGGCTAAAAGTATTCATCTCTTTATTATGTATTAACTAAGTAATAGTCTGTCAGTTTATAGTACTGTGGTGGTTTGTGAGCTGCTATAATGCTGTAAACTATGCCACAGGTATTTAAAATACCAGCAGGTTCACCCATAGTGAAAGATTTTAGAAGAGTTTACAGATTAAGAACAACTAGGAAGAAGAATATGACCTAATCCACTTTTAAAATGCATGAAGAAAATCCTATGATTAGCAGGGAAATACTGCCTGATATAGTCCTGGAAAATGAATCCCTCAGGTTGGAAGACACTCAAACTGACAGGGAGAGGTGCCTCCTCAACATACAGTAGACATTAATAATGTGGATGCAGTACAGCTTTTGGAACCCTCTTCACTGATGTGGCATGACTTAAAATGAGAAGAAACAGTTGCAAACATCGCTTATTAGAAAGTGGAATGTATGCAATGTGAATCTAGAAAAATTGGAAAATGTCAGAAAGGAAATGGAATACATAATGATCAATATCTTAGGCATTAGTGAGCTTATGAAACAGATGCACTCCTGAAGGCACTTACTTGTTTATGCCAACTAATTTGGAAGACAGCTACCTGGCCAAGAGGCTGAAAGAGATCCACATGTGTGCCTATTCCAAAGAAAGGTGATCCAACAGAATGGAAAGGATACTCCAACAGAATGTGGAAACTATCGAGCAATATTATTGATATCACATGAAAGTAAAATTTTGCTGAAGATAATTGAAAAACTGTTGTGACAATATATTTACAGGGAACATCCAGATACGCAAGCAAAATTTAGAAGACACATGAAAACAAGGGATATCATTGCTGATGTTAGATGGATCTTGGATGAAAACAAATAAAGATGTTTACTTTGACTATACCAAAGCATTCAGTTGGGGAATCAAAGATATGGATAATATTGGGAAGTTTTTTGTGCTCATGAGGAACCTGTATATAGATCAGGAGGCTGTTTCTCAAGAAAAACAAGGAAAGACAGCATGATTTAAAATCAGGAAGAATGTATATCAGGATTGTGTATTTTCAACATACTTACTCAATTCCCATTCTGAGCAAATAATCTCAGTAGCTGGAATACATGAAGAACATGGCAATAGGATTGGAGGAAGACTTATTAACAAACTGCAATATGCAGATGACACAACCTTGTTTACCAAAAGTGAAAATGATAAAGTTCAAAGACTATAGTCTGTTGTATGGGTAAAAAGGCAATGGAGGTAATATAAAACCCTAAAAGAGAAAAATTTCCAACCAATATTTATATATCCAGCAAAATCATCCCTCAAATATGATGGTGAAATTAGGAGATTTTCAAATAAACAGAAATTAAGAGAATTTGTTAAAACCAGACAAACCTAATAAGAGATACTAAAGAGAGTCCTATCAACAGAGAAGTAATAATAACAAACAAGAGACTATTAATACACATCATGACAAAACCGAGAAGCCAATCCAGTTATGGAAGTATCGAAAGTAAAATAAATTTACAAGATTTTAAACAGGGAACCAGAGACATCAGTTGGCAAAAGAGGACAACTACAAACTAAAAAGAGGGAAAAAAAATACTGTAGTTAACAGAACTTCTAAATGGTGAAGAAGTCAACAGAGTTGTAAGATAGAATGGACTGTTCTAAATTTGTGGAGAAAATTATAAATCACAGGATAACCTCAAATAAAAAATGATAAACCTTCACATCACAATAAAAAAGAAGAAAAACACAGATATTTAGCAATACTTAAACTACAGTGACTAAGGTACTTGACTGCTAACCAGAAGGCTGGTGGTGCAAACCCACCAGCCACTCCTTGGAAGGAAGTTTGGGCAATCTACTTTTTTAGTGATACCGCCTCGGAAAACCAAGGAAGGGTGGCTATGAGTCGGGGCTGACTCGACGGCTCATAACAACAACAAAGCAACAGCAATGAAGGAAATGATAACACAATTCATAAACAAAATGAACTTAGCAAAGAAAATGATATGGAACAAACAAGCCAGGAATACCACAAAAAAAACACATAACAAAATGACAGCAACCAATTCATACTTGATGATAATTACATTAAATGTCAATGGATTAAATACACCACTCAAGAGGCAGAGAGTGGCAGACTGTACAAGAAAGCATAACTCATCAATGCACTGTCTATGAGAGACACACCTTAGAGACAGAGAAAAAATAGACAGTAAATCAAAGGTTAGAAAAAGAACTATAAAGCAAATGGCAACCGAAAAAGAGCAGGATTGGCAATATTACTTTCTGATAAAATTGTCTTTAAGACAAAAACCAACATATAAGGCAAGGAAGGACATTATATAATGGTTAAAAGAGCAATCAAACAAGAAGATATAACCATAACAAATATCTATTGGCCTAATGAAAGGGCCCGAAAATGCATAAACAGATTTTAACAGAATTAAAAAGGCAAACAGATGAGTCCACAATCATGTTGTTGATGTTAGGTGCCGTCGAGTCATTTCTGACTCATAGTGACCCCATGCACAGCAGAATGAAACGCTGCCCGATCCTGCACCAGCTCCATGATCCCTGCTATACTTGAGCCCATCATTGCAACCACTGTGTCAATCCATCTCATTGAAGACCTCCCCCTCTTTCGTCGACCCTCCACCACACCAAGCATGACATCCTTCTCCAAGGAATGATCCCTTCTGACAACATGACCAAAATAGGTGAGACAAAGTCTGGCCATTGTCGCTTCTAAGGAGCATTTTGGGTGCACTTCCACCAGGACAGATCTGTTAGTTCTTTTAGCAGTCCATGGTACTTTCAGCATTCTTCGACAGCACCACAACTCAAATGCATCAACTCTTCTTTGGTCTTCCTTATTCACTGTCCACCTCTCACATGCATACGAGGCAATTGGAAATACCATGGCTTGTGTCAGGCACACCTTAGTCCTCCAGGAACATCCTTGCTCCTCAGCACTTGAAAGAGTTCTTTCGTGGTTGACTTTCCCAATGTTACACGTCATCTAATGTCCCGACTGCTGCTTCCATTGGCATCAATTATAGAACCAAGCAACGTGAATTCCTAGACAACCTCAATCTTCTCTCCATTTATTGTGATGCAGCTCATTTGTCCATTTGTGAGGATTTTTGTTTTCTTTATATTGAGATGTAATCCATCCTGCAGGCTGTATTCTTCAACCTTCGTCAGTAAGTTCCTCAAGTCATCCTCACTTTCAGCAAGCAAAGTTGTATCGTCAGCGTATCTCAGGTTGTTAATGATTTTTCCTCCAATCCTGATGTCACTTTTTTCTTCATATAGTCTAGCTTCTCAGATTATTTGCTCAGCATATAGATTGAATAAGTGTGGGGAAAGGATACAACCCTGACACACTCCCTTCCTGATTATAAACCATGCAGTGTCCCCTTTTTCCATTCGAACAACAGCCTCCTGGTCAAGGTAGAGATTCCTCATGAGGACAATCAAGTGTTCAGGAATTCTCATTCTTCTCAATGTTATCCATAATTTGTCATGATCCACATAATCGAATGCCTTTGCATAGTCAATAAAACACAAGTAAACATCTTTCTCGTATTCTTTGCCTTGAGCCAAGATCCATCTGACAACAACTATGATATCCCTTGTTCCATGTCCTCTTCTGAATCCAGTTTGCACTTCTGAAAGTTCTCTGTCAATACACTGCTGCAACCGTTTTTGAATTATCTTCAGTAAGATCTTACGTGTGTGTGATATTAATGATATTGTTCTATCATTTCCACAATCTGTGGGATCACCTTTCTTTGGAATGGGTACAAATATGGATCTCTTCCAGTCAGTTGGCCAGGTAGCTGTCTTCCAAATCTCTTG
>NW_006922223.1:507297-517707 GCF_000298275.1 Orycteropus afer afer | reverse complement strand
CCATTGAGTCAATTTCAACACATAGCAAGCCCTCCTTGGGTTTCTGAGGCAGTATATCTACTGAAGGAGATTGCCCAGTCTTCTTTCTGAGTGGCTTGTGGGTTTGAACCACTAGCCTTCTGGTGGGCAGTCAAATGCCTTAGGCACTATGCCATCAGAGCTTCTAGTCATAATAAATCACACCAAAATCAAAATCACTGCTGTTGAGTCAGATCCAACTCATAGTGACTCCTCCTTGCATTTCTGAGGCAGTATCACTACAGAAGTAGATTGCCCAACCTTCTTTCAGAGGAGTGGTGGGTGGGTTTGGACTACCAACCTTCTGGATAGCAGTCAAATGAGTTAGGCATTATGCTAAAAGAGGTCCCCTAATAGGAGACTATAATACACCACTTTCAATGAAAGATAGAACTAGAAAGAAACTCAACAAAGATTATGAACAGCTAAACAATACTATCCACTAACTTGACCTTATAGGCATGTACAGAGCATTTCACCCAACAGCACAATTCACATTCCTTTCCACTGCACATGGAACATTCTCCATGATAGACTATACGTTAGGCCATAAGGCAAGCTATAATAAATTTAAAAACACTGAAATACAGCAAAACATCTTCTCAGATCACAGTTCTATCAAATTAGAAATCAACAATAGGAATATTAAAGGAAAAAGAGCAAACACATGGAAACTGAACAACACCTTCCTTAAGAACAACAGTGTAATAGAAAAATAAAATATGAACTTAAAAAATACCTTGAATTGAATAAGAATTAAGGCACAACATACCAAAATCTTTGGGACACAGCAAAAGCACCAATCAGAAGCCAACTGATACCAATAAATGCACAGATCAAAAAAGAAGAAAGAGACAAAATCAACACCTTAAACCAGCATCTCCAAACTTTGAAAAAGGACAGCAAGAGAACCTACAGTCAGTAGAAGAAAGGGAATAATAAAGATTTGAGCAGAAATCAAAATAACAGAAAATAGAAAGAATACAGAAAAAATCAACAAGACTACAAATTGGCTTTCTGAAAAGATTAATAAAATTGGCAAATGACTGGCACATTTAACAAAGGAAAAATGGAGAGAATACAAATAACATGAATCAGTAACCAACTGGATGACATCACAACAGAATCAACTGAAATAAAAAAAAGATAATATGATACTATGAAGATCTGTAGTCCAACAACTGAAAATCTAGAAGAAATGGAAAGATGTCTAGAAACACACTACTTACCTAAACTAACACAGACTGAGGTGAAAAAGTTGAACAAACCCATAACAAAAAAATAAATTGAACTGGTCAAAAAAAAAAAACAACAAAAAAAGTCCTGGTCCAAATGGTTTTACTGGATAATTCTATCAAACATTCAGAGAGAAGAACTGACAACAAACCTAATCAAAGTATTCCAAAACATAGAAAAAGCCAGGTATTGTTGTTGCTATGTGCCATTGAGTTGGACCTGACTCAAAGCTACCCCTCCTTAGGTTTCCCAGGAGGTATCACTATGGAAGTAGATTGCCCAACATTCCTTCCAAGGAGTGGCTAGTGGGTCTGAACTGCCAGCCTTGTGGTTATCAGTCAAATGCCTTAAGCACTACACTACCAGATGTCCCAGAAAAGGATAGAATCCTCCCAAGTTCATTTGATGAAGCAAGCATAACCTTGATACCCAAACCAGGCAAAGATATCACTAAAAAAGAAAAGTACAGACTGATATCCCTCATGAATATAGATGCAAAAATCTTCAACAAAATCCTAACCAATAAATTCCAAAACATATAAATAATAATAATAATAATAATTCATTATGACTAAGTGGGGTTCATATCACGTATGCAAGGATAGTTCAACATTAGAAAAACTGTCAACATCATCCATCACATAAATAGAATAAAGGAAAAGAATCACATGGTCATATCAATTGTTGGAGAAAAGGCATTTGATATAATCCAACACTTATTCCTGATCAAAACTCTCAGCAAAATAGGAATAGAAGGGACATTCCTCAGTGTAATAAAGGGCATCTATGCAAAACCAACAGCCAACATTATTCTCAATGGAGAGAGACTGAAACCATTCCCCTTGCAAACAGGAACCAGAAAAGGATTCCCTCTGTGACCACTTCTATTTAACATTATATTGGAAGTGCTAGCCAGGGCAATAAGGCAAGAAAAGGAAATCAAAGGCTTTCAAATAGTCAAGGAAGAAGTCAAGTTATCCCTAGAAAACCCAAGAGTTGTTGTTGTTGTTGTCATATGCCGTCGAGTTGGCCTCGACTCATAGCGACCCCTCCTTGGGTTTTCGAGGCAGTATCACTACAGAAGTAGGATTGCCAAACCTTCCTTCCGAGGAGTGGCTGGTGGGCTTCAACCACCAGCTTTCTGGTTAGCAGTCAAGTGCCTTAGGCACTATGCTACCAGAGCTCTCAAAAACCCAAGAGACTCAGTAATAAATAAATAAATAACTACTGGAACTAATTGAGAGATTAACATAGTGGCATGATACAAGATTAACATCCAAAAATTAGCTGGATTTCACTACACCAGCTAAGAGATTGCTGAAAAAGAAATAAGGAAATCAATATCATTTACAGTATCTACCAAAAAAAAAATAATAATAATAATATTTGGGAATAAATCTTACCAGGGACACAAAAAGACCAGTACAAAGAAAATTACAAAAGACTACTTTAAGAAACCATAAGAGATGTACATAAATGGAGGAACATATCATGTTCATGGATAGGAAGATTGATTGTTGTGAAAATGTCAGTTCTACTCAAAGCATACATTCTATTCAATCCCAATCCAGATCCCTTCAACATTCTTTAAGGATATGGAAAAACCAATCACTAACTTTATATGGAAAGGAAAGAGACCTCAGATAAGCAAAGCACTATTGAAGAAGAACAACAAAGTAGGAGTACTCCTGGATCTCAAAACCTACTATACAGCCACAGAAGTCTAAATGGCCTGGTATTGGTACAATGACAGATATGTGGACCAGTGGAATAGAATTGAAAACCCAGAAATACACCTATGGTCAGCTGATCTTTGACAAAGGGCTAATGTCTATTAAATAGGAAAGAGAATGTCTGTTTAAGAAATGGTGCTAGCAACACTTTCTATCCATTTGCAGAAAAAATGAAACAAGATCTGTACCTCACATCATACACAAAAGTTAATTCCATATGGATCAAAGACTTAAATGTGAAACCTAAAATTATAAAGTTGCTCAAGGAAAAATTAGGGGAAAATTTAGGACCCCTAATATATGGCATAAATAGACTATCAAGCACAATCCAAAATGCACAAACAGCAGAAGGAAAACTAGATGAATGGGACCTTCTAAAAATTAAATATTTATGTTCTTCCAAAGACTTCCCCAAAAGAGTCAAAAGAGAACCTACAAATTGGGGAAGAAAATATTTGGCAACAACATATTTGAAAGGGATTTATTTTCCAAAATTATAGAAGACTCCAACACTTCAAAGATAAAAAGATGAATAATCCAATTAAAAATGGGCAAGAGATATAAATAGACACTTCACCAAAGAGCATACTCAGGCAGCCAACAAACACATGTAGAAATATTCACAATCATTAGCCATTAAACCAATAAACCAAATCTGACTCACTGCTGTAGAGTGAGTTCTGACTCACAGCGAGTTCTAATGGTACTTCTTCCCCAGGGATGTTTTCTGGGTCTGTATCCTGCTCCCTTGTTTCTACTGCTTTATCATGCTTCTTTGTGGGGACTATGATGGCCTACTGTCTCTGTGACATTGTGACTTTATTGTATTTATATTTACTTGGTAACTGTATGTTGGTGTGATTTTAATTTCCTTTTAATCTTTTTTTTTTTTTTTTTTTTTTTTTAATGTATCTTAGTAAGCAGGATACTGTGCTCCTCTATTTGCTGGTTGGCAGCACTTACGTACTCACCACCTGTCTCCTGGTGGATGTGACAGAGAATTAGAGTGGCTGCACAGATCTCTGTTAACCGTTTGTGAAAAGCAGTTGAGGGTTAAGTCAGGCTGTTATTTGTGGTTGTGTATCATTGACCAGTTCATGCAGAAAGAGGTTGTGGCTTTCATTCAGTAAGTGGAGCTGCAGGAGGTGAGGGTGTGGTTGGGTCCTATGGGCTTGTTTGCTGTCTCCTGCTCAGATAAAAACAACAATTAAAAATCCATCAAAAAAGTAAAAGCAAGATGGAGAGTTCTGGTAAGAGGGTGAAATAGGAAGACAAACTACAGAGACCCTCTTCAATAAAGAAAAGGGGGAAGAATTAACACATATACAGAAGATAATCCTGGAGCCCTGAGCTTTGAAAGAAATGATGCATAAGTAGAGTAAACTCCAACTATTATAGGAACCTGCATTAAAACACCCCAAAACAAGACATACGGAGCAGTGGTCTGTCAGTGATCCTGATGGTGCAGACAGCTTAGATATTACCAAGTGGTGTTAGGGCTTAAAAATTAACTGAAAAATTAGCCCTGCTAGCCAGGGGCTGAACATAGGACTGCACTGATGGCTGGTGAATAAAAGAGGAGGCAGCAAAGTGGGAGACATGTTGAGCAGTGGACTTCTGGCTATCTGGAGGGTACAGCAATTTTGAACGTTTACAAGTGGTAACACCATTATGGATATTTAAAGTGACAGCATTCTCTAAGATTCCAGGGACTTAAGAATAGGCTGGAGCTCTGGTAGCATAGTGGCTAAGGCACTTGACTGCTAACCAGAAGGTTGGTGGTTCAAACCCACCAACCACTCCTCAGAAGGAAGATGGGGCAATCTACTTCCATAGTGATACTCTCTTGGAAACCCAAGGAGGGGTCCCTATGAGTCAGGTATGACTCAATGGCACATAACAACAAAAACAACAACAATAGGCTACACTAACTGGGGACCACAAATACATTCTGAATATGATTGACTGGACAGATGTGATATTCCCCTTGTTATTCTTACACCCCACACCATTTTGGCACATGAAAGTGAAGCCATCCCTCACTCCCACTCACCTTCTGGACAGGCAAGAATTCCATCCCAGTCTGTGTGCTTCAATAGAGCCTGAATGTCATACCCATCTCTGCCCAGATTTTATTTTATTTTTTTTTCCTTTTTGTTCAGTTTTTTTTATCTGTTTTAAAATTATTATTACTTGTACCTTTTTTTTTTCTTTATTCTTCCCTTTCCACGTCCTAGTTTTTAGTTTTTTCTCCCTTTCTCAGGGTTATCATACCTTGTTTTTATTTATCAATTTTTCCCATTGTTTTCTTCATTATTCTTCTACTCTATCTCTTTTCTCTTATTTCTCCTTCCCCAGATATTGCAGTTTTTTTTTTTTTTTTTTTCTCCCTTTTCTTTTCTTTTTCCTTTTTTGGGTGATTGTTCCTTTGTGTTTATGCAATGTGTTTTCTGTCTGCTTGCTTTAACTTTTTTGATGGTTTTATGATTGTTCTTTTTGTCTAACTGAGTGGGAGACTGCAATAGCTCCCATATGACACAACCATACCTGCACCTCCTGCAACTCCACTGAGTGAAACTGACTACTTCCTTCTCCAACAACTGTCCAAAGATAAACAACCTCCAAGAAGATTCTCACTCAACCTTAACAGATCTTTACAGTTGAGATCAAAATATAATGTCACAATGTCTCAGAGACTGCAGACCATGAAAGTCCACACAAAAAGCAAGATATAGTAATAGACAAAGGAGAAGGATACAGACCCAGAATACATCCCTGAGGAAGAAGCAACATTGGATCTCCCTCATAAGGAATTCAAAAGAATTATACTTAGGTATCTTCTTTGGATTTAGAGAAAGATCAAGGAAAACACTGGCAAAATTAAGGAAAACACAGACAAAATCCTGGAACAATTTTGGAAGAAAATACAAGAAGACAATGACAAAATAAATGAAAAATTTGAAATGATACACAATCTACAGTAATGAACTCAGAAGATTAATACTAAATTTTCAAAAATAGATAATGCATTGAAAGGACAAAGGACTAGTACTGACTCAATGGAAGACAGAATTAATGAGATTGAAGACAAATACCTGAATACTTCTCTGGAAAGGGATCAGTCAGAAAAAAACATCAAAACAAAATGAAGAAAGCTTAACATTCATGTGAGATAACACAAAAAGGAATAACCTACATGTAATTGGAATTCCAAAACAAGAAGAGAAAAAGAAAACCACTGAGAAAATTGTCCAAGATTTGTTGGAAGAAAACTTCCCTGATATGATGAGAGATGAGAATATATCCATTTGGGAAGTCCAATGAACCCCATACAGGATAAACCCAAAAGAAAATCACCAAGACATATCATCATCAAACTCATCAAAACCAAAGATGAAGAAAGAAACATGAAAGCAGCATGGGAAAAATGAAAAGTTACCTACAAAGAACAACCAACAAGAATAAGCTCTGATTTCTCAGAAGAAACTAGGCAAGCAAGAAGGCAGTGGAATGGTATACATAAAAACCTGAAAGAGAAAAATTTCCAACCAAGAATGATATTTCCAGCAAAATTTCCCCTCAGATATGTTGGTGAAATTAAGAGTTTTGCAGATAAGCAGGAATTAAGGGAATTTATTAAAACCAGTCCAACCTTATAAGTGATCCTAAAGGCAGTTCTCGGAACAGAAAACCAATAATAGCAAACAACTGATCATTGATGCACAAGATGATACAAACCAGCAATCAACACAGCTACGGAAGAATCCAAAGTAAAATAAGCTTACAAGATTAGAAACAGAACCAGAGACATCAATTGGTAAATGAGGACAACTATAAACCAAAAAGAAGGAAAAAAATACTATAATTAAAGAAGTTCTAAATAGTGAGGAAGTCAAGAGAGTTGCAAGATAGAATGGACTTTTCTAAACTCAGGTAGAATATTATAAATCATAGGGTATCCTCAAATAAAATGATAAACCTTTACATTATGATAAAAAGAAGACAAACACAACTATTTAGCAAATACAAAAACAATAGCAACAAATAAAATAATAACATGATTCATAAACATAATGAGCTCAGCACAGAAAACTATATGGACAAAGAAGCCAGGAGCACAATGAAAAAACACAGAATGACAGCAACCAATCCATACTTGTTGATAATTACACTGTATGTCAATGTGTTAAATGAACCACTCAAGAGATGTAGAGTTGCAGACTGGATAAGAAATCATAACCCATCAATATGCTGTCTACAAGAGACTCAGTTTAGAGAGAAAGACAAAAGTTGTCTTAAAATCAAATGTTGGAAAAAGATATATCAAGCAAATAGCATCCATAGAAGAGCAGGAGTACCAATACTAATTTATGATAAAATTTACTTTAAGACAAAAATCCCCGTATGAGATGAGAAAGACAATATATAATGATTGATGGATTAATTGAACAAGAAGATATAACCATATTAAATATCTATAAACCCAATTAAAGAGCCCTAAAATACATAAATCAGACTTTAACAAAATTGAAAAGGCAAATAGATGATGCCACAGTGATAGTAGGAGACCGTAATATACCACTTTCCATGAAAGATAGAACAACTGGAAAGAAACTCAACAAAGATGCAGAACTAAACAATACACTCCATCAACTTGATCTCATGGACATCTATAGAGCACTTCACCCAACAACAGGACAATACACATTCTATTCCAGCGCACATGGAATATTCTCCATGATAGACTATATGTTAGGTCATAAAACAAGCCTTGATAAATTTAAAAACATTTAAATACTGCAAAGCATTTTCTCAGATCCCAGTGTTATCAAGTTAGAGATCAACAACAGAAAGATCAACAGAAAAAGAGCCAACACATTACAACTGAACTGCACCCTCCTTAAGAACGACTGGGTAGGAAAAGACATAAAAACTGAAACAAAACAAAACAAAAAGTCCTTGAATCAAATAAGAATAAATATAAAACATACCAAAATCTTTAGGACACAGCAAAAGTAGTGATCAGATGCCAATTAATAGCAATAAATGGACAAAGCTAAAGACAGAGCCAAAAATTAACACTTTAAACCAACGTCTCCAACAATTAGAAAAAGAAAAGCATTAAAAGCCTACAGCACCAGAGGAAAGGAAATGATAAAGATTTGAGCAGAAATCAATGAAAACGAACATAGAAAGACAATAGAAAAAATCAACAAGACCAGAAGTTGGTTTTTGGAAAAGATTAATAAAATTGACAAACCACTGGCAAATTTAACAAAGGAAAAGAGGGAGAGAATAAAATTACACTAATAAGTAATGAAATGGTGATGTCACAACTGAACCAAATGAAATGAAAATGATAATATCAGGATACTATGAAGAAATGTACTCCAACAAGTTTGAAAATCTGGAAGAAATGGAGAGATTTCTAGAAAAACACTACCTACCTAAACTAACATAGATTGACTTGGAAAAATTGTAATTCAATTATAAAATGGGCAGAAAATATAAATAGACACTTCACCAAAGAGGATATTCAGGCAGCTAACAAACATATGAAGAAATGTTCCTGATCATTAGCCCTTTGAGAGATCCAAACCAAAACAACAATGAGATACCATCTTGCCCCAGCACTAGTAGAAAGTACTGCAACCATGTAGAGAGATTGGGACTCTTATACACTGCTGGTGGGACTGTCAAATGATCCAACCACTGTGGAAAGCAGTATGACAATTCCTTAAAAAGTTGGAATTAGAAATACCATTTGACCAGCCATTCCATTATTAGGTATATTTCCTAAAGAAGTGAGATCCAGGACAAGAAAAGAGTTATGCACACCCATGTTCATCACAGCACTATTTAAAATAGCCAGAAGATGGAAACAACCTAAGCGCCCACCAACGAAGAATGGATAACCAAACTATGATATATACACACAACAGAATACTATGCAACCTTAAAGAATAATGTAAAATCTGAAAAACACCCATAATGTGGATGAACTAAGAGGACATTATGCTGAGTGAAATGAGTCAATCACAAAAGGACAAATATTTATTAGTCCATTATTGTAAAAAGTCAAAGAAAGTTTTATATATGGAAGGAGATTTTCTTTGTTGATAATCAGGGGTAGGAGGGGAGAGGAGGGAAGACTATTACATAGATAGAGACAAGTATTGATTTGGCTGAAGAGAATGGCAATGTACCAAATGTGGGTGATCAACAGTGGCTTTGAGGAAGAGGATGGCATAGAGAGGTGCATGGGAGGAACAGAAAACAAAGATAAACCCTTTGCATGTGCAACACTGTGTTGTCAGTGAAGGCAGACATTGATATACGGGTGCACAGGATGAACTATTAGGTATGTCTATGCAGGGGGCAGTGTGCCCATGACCTTGTAGGGTTGGTGGACAATGTTTCTACCAGTTTATTTGTATGTTCTGTGAGAATTCCCAGGTGTATAGTAGAGTTGACAAGGCACAAAGTTGTAGTCCCTTCTGGGACAGCCAGCTACCTAGAGGGAGCAAGTAGTTGGACGTGTGGGCTTGGGACCATAGTCTCAAGGGACATCAAGCTCAACTGGCATAACATACTACACAAAAACATTGTTCCATATCCTACTTTGTCAATAGCTTGCAAGCAGCCATCTAGATGCAACAATGGGTCTCTCCTCATCCAGAATGAAGAATGAAGAAAACCAAAGACATTTGGACAAAATTAGTCCCAGTGACTTTTACACCATGCAATCCTCAGCGTATATGACTATGAGACCAGAAGAAGTAGATGGTGCCCGACTACCACTGTCAATGTGGAACAAAACTCAAAATCATTAAAAGAAAAGAAAGAAAAATGACCAGGTATGCTGGTCTGATAGAGCCTGATGGAACTTCTGAGACGATGGCCCCTATCTGACCTTCAGGTCTGGAATGGATCCCACTCGTGTGGCTTTCAGTTAAACAAAAGACAGGTATATGAGCTGAACATTAACATTAGGTTGATTCACTCCTTGGAAAGATCAATCATGGGAGAATAGAAAGGTTGTGTATGCACAGAAAGACAACTCAGGAGACAGAAGTGCATGAGAGGGAAGGACACAGGGAAAAGGTAACTATAGGGAGAAAGTGGGAGGAGAGCTGTAGCATTGTTGGAAATTGCAGTCAATGTCTTGAGACAAAGTGTATGTAAGCTGCTGTATGGAAAGTGATTTTGCCTAACTCTGTTCTTGTCCTGGATCTCATTTCTTTAGGATATATACCTAATAATGGAATGGCTGGTCAAATGGTATTTCTAATTCCAACTTTTTAAGGAATTGTCATACTGCTTTCCACAGTGGTTGGATCATTTGACAGTCCTACCAGCAGTGTATGAAAGTGCCAAATTCACCCAAATCACAATAATAATTAAAAAAAAAAAAAAACTGAAA
>NW_006922223.1:502989-507035 GCF_000298275.1 Orycteropus afer afer | reverse complement strand
TAGAATAATAAAGAAAAAATAAGAACAATGCAAAAAGAAAAACAAGATGACCTTATGAAATGAATAAAACCTTTATTTTTTCTATTCTTTGGAAGGGTGTTTAAAATAAAAATAATATATGTTTACATGTTTTGTAAAGATCCAACTTAAAACCATCTGTTAATGATATTTTTTTTGCAGGAAATTTTTACAGCTAATTTAACTTCCTCAATAGTTGAAGGCTATTCAGTTTTCGTAATGTTATGAGTCAGTTTTGATAATTGTCCTTGCATAAATTGTCCATTTACACATTACAATATTCATTGCCTTATAATATTTGTTGATATCATTATAATTGTAGGGCATCTTTCTATTTTATCCTTAACGGTTCCTCTCCTCCTTCCTTGATTGGTTGCATAAGATTTACTTCTATTTCTTGAAATAAAATAATATGTTTACATTTTACAGCCTAATGAAAAGATTACAGTGAAGTTTTTGAATATGAAGAGGGCACAACCTGTGTGATGAGGATGAAAGGAAAAAAAAAATAAATATAAAAAATGAAGCAAAAGCATACATGAAAATATATAGCAATGGCATGTTAATAGACACATTACTACTCTAGGTACCATTTCACAGTAATCCTAAAGAGAAACAAGAAATTGCCTAGTAGTATTTGATGAGCACATGGGACTATGCTCATCTAAGCACTAGTCATGGAATGCAGGATGGAAGGAAAAATGATCTATTCAGATTCTTTTTTTTTTCTTTTCTGATTACTCAGGAGTACATCCACAAAGATACAACCACAGAATTCATGATTGCAGTACTTGGCTGGTCAGGAAGACAATTTTTTTTTTTCCTTGGAATGTAGTGTCTTGTTCAAGTTCATAAGTAAATTTGAGACAGTATGAAAAAAGACCACAGAGGTAAGATTAGAAAGGAGACATTTAGAGAAACTTCAGAACTCACACTGACACACACATCCTTGGCACAATTTAAGCTACACCTTGTGACCCTTACATATATTAATTAATTTCCATTATATCTTGATCCTACTCTGTCCATTTTTTTACCCTTGTTAATAAAGTCTCCTCTACTTCCTCCTTTGAAAAGGAAGTAAAAGTCTAATCAGTCAGATTCTCCGCCAAGGTGTTAGCCAATTATCAGTGCTCAAAAGTCAGAATAAATTATGCTCACCATTAAATAACAACCTGACACATCTCCTCTGTTTGCTTGATAGACTGATGAAAACTATCTTTCCAAAAATGTCTGATCCTTTAGTTTTTTCTTTTATCATGTTGCGGTTATAATTGTTGCAACTTGATAGTCATTAACATAGATGAAACTGTGGTTCACTCATCTCCATATTAAAGTTATATTTTTTTCTTTCTCCTGATGTGAGATAGAAATGCTAATTTCTCAGATAAATTAGAATTGATTAACCCAGTTAATACAATTATAAATATAATTATAAATATGATTATAAATATGATTGTAAACATGATTGTAAATATAATTATAAATATAATTTATTTTTGACCCATAGAACATTTGGCATGCGGAAATCAAAATACCTAATTGCCTGTCACAGTTTCCTATTTAGCGGAAAATCTAATTGTGTCTATAGCATGAATGTATCCTTTCCCCAAAGAACGAATATTTTAACCTGGAAGAAATATAGTATTGTGCAAAGGAAATTTGATTTCTAAAATTGGCTCCTGAGTATAGTTTTGAGGGAAAACATTCCTACCCCTACCTCAATCTCCTGGCTCTCAAACTTTTGTATTGTAGCTATACATTGTTTCTTTGGTTCAAGAAATGCACAGGACAGGGTTCTGGCAAGATGGCAGACTAGGCAGTAAGACTGCAAAGATCCTCTTCAACAAAGAAAAGAGAAACAAATTAACACAGACACAGAAGATAATCTTGGACTCCAGAGCCTTGAAAGGAAGGATATAGAAGTGGACTAAACCCCAACTAGCAGAAGAATTTGCTTGAAATACCAGAAAAGGAGACATACAGAGCTGTGGTCTGGCAGAGATCCTGAGTGATCCTGATGGCACAGACAGCTTGAAGATTCACAAATGGTGGTAGGACCTAAGAATTAACCTAAAAATCAGCCCTGCTAGCCAGGGACTGCCCAGAGGACTGCTCTGGTGGCTGGAAAATATACAGAGAAGGTGAGGAGAAAGGCGAGCTGAGCTGTGGACTTTTGCCAGTCAGGAGGACAACACCATTTTGAAGGTTTAAAAGAAGCTTGACTATTTTGGATATTTAAAGAGACAGCACTCTTGCAGATTCCTGGGGCTTAAGAACACGTTCTGCTTTCCAGCAACCCCAAGGACACTCTGGACCTGCAAGACTGAAAAGTTGCGACATTCCTCTTGTTACTCTTATACCCCACACCCACTTGGTGAATGGAGGTGTAGCCATTCCCCACTCCCACCTACCTTCTAGTCCCAAAGTAACTCCATCACAGTCTGTGTGCAAAGACGAAGTGCCCTGCCCTGTCCTCCACTGATTATTTTTTCCCTGTTTTTTTTCTTTTTCACTTTCTTTTGTCTGGTGATTAGTTTGCTTGTGTTTGTCTGTTTAAAAACAGTTGTTATTATTAACACTTTTGTCCTTTTTACTATTATTCTTAATCTTCCCCTTCCAGGTTCTAGTTTTCAGCATTTTTTATTTTCCCTGTTCCTGGTTGAATTTTTTTTTTTTTTTAACTTAAGAGTTTTTTTTTTTTTAATTTAGTTTTTGCTCCTTTTTTTCCTCACAGATAACCCCGTTCCTTGTTTTTATTTTTGCAATTTTCCCACTTTTTTTCCTTCATTATTCTTCTTATCTACTTTTTTTTTCTCTTAGTGCCCTATCCCCAAAATTGTAGGTATTCTTTTTTTTCTTCTTCTTCTTCTTTTTCCCTTTTTTCTTTTTTTGGCCACTGTTCCTGTGTGATTACATGGTGTATTTTTGTCCAGGTGTTTTTAGTTTTTGGATGCTTATTCAATTGTAATTTGTGTCTAACTGAGTTGGAGACAATAGTCCACATAAGACACAGCTACACCCACAACTCCTGCAACTTCACTTACTGAATGAGAGCCACTACCTACTTCTCTGTCAATGGGCCAACAATAAAAAAAAAAAAAAAAAAAAAAACAGGAAGAGCCTGAATCACCCTTGGCTGCTCTTCACAAGGAGTTAACAGAGATCTAAATAAGACAATGCCAAGATGCCTCGGAGACAACAGATCATCACAGTCCACAAAAAAGAAGCAGGATAAAGTGGTAGAAACAAGGAACAAGATACAGACCCAGAACACACCCCTGAGGAAGAAGCAGCATTGGAACTCTCTGATAAGGAATTCAAAAGAGTTATTTTTAGGTGTCTTCAAAGGATTGAGAGACAGACCAAAGAAAACACTGAAAACACCATAGAAGAATTTTGGAAGAAAATACAAGAACAAAATGACAAAATCAATGAAAAATTAGAAATGATTCTAAATATACAGACAGCAATCCAGAAGATTAATACTAAATTGTCAGAAATAGATAACACATTGGAAAGGCAAATGAGTAGAATTTATGTGATGGAAGACAGAATTAATGAGATTGAAGACAAATACTTGAATACTTCTTTGGAAAAGGATCAATCAGAAAAAAAAAAAAATCAAACAAAATGAAGCAAGCCTAAGGTTCATGTGGGATACCATCAAAAGGAATAACTTATATGTCTTTGGAATTCCAGAACAGGAAGAGAAAAACAAAACCACTGAGAAAATTTTCAAAGATTTGCTGGAGAAGAATTTCCATGATATGATGAAAGATGAGAATATATCCATTCTGGAAGTCCAAGGAACCCCAAACAGTATAGACACCAAAAGAAAATCACCAAGACACATCATCATCAAACTCATCAAAACCAAAGACAAAGACAGAATCCTGAAAGCATCACAGGAAAAACAAAAAGTTACTTGCAAAAGACAGCCAGTAAGAATAAGCTCTGATTTCTCAGCAGAAGCCATGCAAGTGAGAAGGCAATGAGATCATATACATAAAACCCTGAAAGAGAAA
>NW_006922223.1:489658-497619 GCF_000298275.1 Orycteropus afer afer | reverse complement strand
AATGAAGAAAACCAAAATTCATGGAAACAATTAGTTCTAGTGACTGGTACACCATCCGATCTGCAGCCTATACAACTATGAGACCAGAAGAACTAGATGGTGCCTGGCTACCAGTCATCCACTTGGAAGGGAATCTATGTAGGAGATCCTGGATAAAGAAGGAGAACAATGTGGAACAAAACTCAAAATTATTTGGAGAAAAAAAAGAGGTGGGGGGGACCAGGTTTGCTGGTCTGATAGAGCCTGGTGGAACAGCTGAGACTATCAATTCATGCAGAATCCACATGATCCTATCAATTCATGCAGGAAAGGCATTTAATAAAATATTCCCTTCAGATCTGGAATTGAACCCACATCTGTGGTTTCCAGCCAAACAAGAGATAGGCATGAGTTGAACATTTACCTCAAGTAGATACACTCCTTGGAGAGAACAATCATGGAAGAAAGAAGGGTTGCTTAGGCACAGGGAGACAGCTCAGGGGGCAGGAGTGCATGGAGGTATGGACACTGGGAAGAGGTAACTATGGGGAGGAAGGGGGAGGGGAGCTGTTGCATTGTGGTAAGGTGTGGTCAGTGTCATGGGACAAAGTATATGTGAACCGCTGTATGGAAAGTAAATTTTCTCTGTAAACCTTCACCCAAATCACAATTAAAAAAAAAAAAAAAGAAAAGAAAAGAAATACACAGGACAGTGCCATAAATCAATAGTATCTTTCCTGATGTTGTAGCTGAGGTTTCAACATTTGATTCCACTGATCTATCAGTTTATTCCCAGGTGATGAGGTTCCTAGATAAACCTTTGTTTCTGAGTTGATTGCCATAAAATTGTCTAAGATAATATTTGTATAATATCACATTAACTATATAGGCATGTTGTAAGCCAAACTCTGGTGATGTCAAGATACTGTGAGCAAGAAAGATAAATCCTTATCTAAAGTACATATATTATCCATTAAGAACCAATCACTGTTTCCTACAAACTGAAAGTAATCCTTTTAATCAACCTGCTTCCGGTGCATAACTCACCCCACAAAAGTGGAACTTTTTTGAACTATCTTCTGTCTCTGTTATTTAAAGTAGTATCTCAACAATGACAGTAATTAAATCAACCTCCCTGAGGAAACAGCCATGTTTTTGAAGTCATGATTATCTTCCATCCCTACCATAACAATCTCTGTTTATGGGATTGTTTTCAATAGACAGGGTATTCAACTTTCAAAATATAGGCCATATGTAAACATAACTCAGAAAGAGACAACTTTTTAAGGCAATGTTTTGACATGAAAAATCATCATAGTCCCTGTCAGTCCCGTAGACAAATTGTGTATTTCTTCTCTCAAGTATATTGTCAATGATTCTTCTTTATTTGGTCCAGATTCTGACCAAACCAAACAAAATTCTCTGCCATTGAATGGGTTCCAATTCATAGTGTGCTATAGGATAGAGCAGAACTGCCCCATGGAGTTTGCAAGGCTGTGTAAATCTTTACCAAAGCAGACTGCCTCAACTTTCTCCTGTGGATAGGCTTGTGGATCCCAACTACTAACATTGTGGTTAGCAGCCCAATACAGTACCACCAAAGCTCTTAGATCCTGATATGATGGCCCTAAAATTGCACATTATCACAAATATTAAGCAAAATAGAATTTAAGACTACCACTAATATAAACAATGTGAATACAAAAGTATATTCCTCACAGTTTCATTCACTGTGAATATATTCCTTCACCATTATCTTTCTAGATGGCACATAAATTGGACTAATATGTTTCTGCACTATACATCTGCACTCAATATATGACTGGGGAAAGGCAAACTCCTCCAGTAGAATCAACTTGAATTATGTGGATGGAATATAGCTTCCAGGATCTTCATTTGCTGATGTGGCACCACTCAAAATGAGGACACACAACTGCAAACACTCATTGAATTTACACACCAACTACTAAAGCTAAAATTGAAGAAATTGAAGATTTTTACCAAGTTTTGCAATCTGAAATTGATTAAACATGCAATCAATATACATTGGTAAGTGCTTATAATTGGAATGTGAGGGGTAAATAGTTGGTTAATAGGGCCTTGCTGACAAAATTGAACCAGGAGATTACATGGGAATTTTGCAAAATTAATTAATTATTACCACGACTTATCTGTCCATTTGTCATACTGTGGTGGTTTGTATGCTGCTATAAGTCTGGAGGCTATGTCACCAATATTTCAAATATCTGCAGAGTCACCCACAGGGTGCAGGTTTCAAGAGAGCTTCCAGACTAAGACAGAGATGGAAGAAGGATGGGTCCATCCACTTCTGAAAAATTTGGCCAGTGATAATGTGATGCATAGCAGTGAAATGCTGTTTGACATATTGTTAGAAAACTTTAATATAGCCCTGAAACATTGTGCCTGAAGATGAGCCCCTCAAGTTGGAAGGCACTCAAAAATGACTATGGAAGAGCTACCTTCTCAAAGTAAATTTGACCTTAGTGTCATGGATGGAATAAGGCTTTTGACACCTCTACTTCCTAATAGGATACAACTGAAAATGGGAAGAAACAGCTGCAAACCTCCATTAATAATTGGAACAGGTAATGTTTGAATTATGACTCTAGGAAAATTGGGAGTTGTCAAAATTGAAATGAACACGTAAGGATAGATATCCTAGACTTTAGTGACTGAAATGTACTGGTTTTAACCGTTTTAAATTGGAAAATTATATGGTCTACTGGAGCTCTGGTAGCATAGTGCCTAAGGTATTTGATTGCTAACCAGAAGGCTGGTGGTTTAAACCCACCAGCCACTCCTCTGAAAGAAGTTGGGCAATCTATTTCCATAGAGATACCGTTTCGGAAACCCAAGGAGGGGTTGCTATGAGTCAGGTTTGCCTCAACGGCACATAACAACAACTACTACATGGTCTACTGGAGATGAGACAACTTTGCTTGCTGAAAGTGAGGATGACTTGAAGTGCTTGCTGATGAATATTGAAGACTACAGTCTGCAGTATGGATTACACCTCAATGTCAAGAAAACAAAAATCCTTACAACTGGACCATTAAGCAGCATCATGATAAATGGAGAACAGATGGAAGTTGTCAAAGACTTCATATTACTTGGTTCTACAATCAACACCAATGGAAACAGCAGTCAAGACATGGGCAAATCTACTGCAAAAGAACTTTTTCAAGTTCTGAAGAGCAAAAATACCTTCTTGAAGACTAACATGTGCCTAACATAAGCCATAGTATATTCAATCACTTCATATGCATGTGAGAGCTGGACAATGAATAAGGAAACTGAAGAAGATTAGATTCTTTTGAGTTGTTGTGTTGGCAAAGAATACTGAAAGTACCATGGACGGCTAAAAGAACAAATTTTTCCTGAAGGAAGTGCAGCTGGAATGTTCCTTGGAAGAGAGAATGGCCAGACTTCATCTCACCCACTTTGGTCATGTTGTCAGAAGTGATTACTCCCTGGAGAATGATATCATGTTTGTAAAGTGGAGTGTCAACAAAGAAGAATGCCCTGAACAATATGGATTGACACAGTGGCTGAAATGATGGGCTTAGGTATAGTAAGGATCATGGGACTGTCACAGGACCAGTCAATGTTTCATTCTGCTGTATATAGGGTCAGGATGAGTTGGAGGCTACTAAACAGCACCTAACAACAGCAACAGCAATGATCTACCATGCCAGGAATAACAAATTGAAGAAAAATGTTGCATTTATTGTCAAAAAGAATGTTTCAAGATCTATTCTGAAGTGCAATGCTGCCAGTGATAGGATAACATATATGTGTGTGTGTGTGTGTGTGTGTGTGTGTGTGTGTGTATATATATATATACACATATACAAAGCAGACTATAGTTAACAGTACTATTGTTCAAATTTATGCACTAAACACTAAAGGCAAAGATGAAGAAATTGGAGACATTTATCAACTTCTGCAGTCTGAAAATGACCAAACATGCAATTAAGAGATAATGAATATTACAGGTGATTGGAATACGAAAGTTGGAAAAAACGAATCATGTGTCATTGGAAAATATGGCCTAGCTGATAGAAATGATATCACAAATTGCAGGATATAATTTTGCAAGGTCAATGATTTACTCATTGCAAATACTTTTCTTCAACACACATAGTGGCTGTACATGTGGAACTTGCAGATGGAATACACAGAAATCAGATAGACTACATCTGTGGAAAGAGGCAATGGAGAAGGTCATTGTCTTCCGCCAAAAGAAGGCCAGGAGCCGACTATGGAATAGACCATCAATTGCTCTTATGCAAGTTCGTGTTGAAACTGAAGAAAATTGAACAAGTCCATGAGAATCAAAATATGACCTTCATTATATCCCACCTGAATTTAAGGGTCATCTGAAGAATCGATTTGATGCATTGGACACCAATGACCAAAAATAAGATGAGTTGTGGGTGATATCAAGAACATCATACATGAAGAAAGCAAAAGGTCATTAAAAAGACAGGGAAGGAAGAAAAGACCAAAGTGGATGTTGGAAGAAACTCTGAAACTTGTTCTTGAGTGGAGAATAACTAAAGCTAATGGAAGAAATATTGAAATAAATAAACCGAACAGAAAATTTCAACCAGCAGCTTGAGAAGGCAAAGTAAAATATTATAATGAAAGGTAAAAAGACATGGGCTTAGAAAACCACAAGAGAAGAACAAGCTTGGCATTTCTCAAGCTTAAAGAACTGAAGAAAAAAATGCAAGCTTCAAGTTGCAATATTCATGGGTCCTGTGGGCAAAATATTGAACAATGCATGAAGCATCAAAAGAATATGAAAAGAATACACAGAGTATTTTATGTACCAAAAAGAATTGGTCCACGTTCAATCATTTCAGGAGGTTGCATAGTGTCAAGGACCAATGGTATCAAAGGAAGAAGTCCTAGCTGCACCAAAAGGTACGTCAAAAAACAAAGATACAGGAATTTTTGGAACTCACATTGAGATGTTTTGGCACATGAATATAACATTGGTTGTACTTATTCATTTATGCCAAGAAATTTGGAAAAAACCTACCTGTCCAGCCAAGTGGAAGAGATCGATATTTATACCTATTCCAAAGAAAGGTGATCCAAAAGAATGTGGAAATTATGGAATAATATAATTCATGTCACAGGTAAGTAAAATTTTGCTGAAGGTAATTAAAAAATGGTTCTAGCAGTATAATGACAGGGAGCATTCAGAAATTCAAGTTGTATTCAGAGGAGGATGGGGAACAAGGTATATCATTGCTGATATCAGATGGATCTTGGCTGAAAGTGAAGAATACAAGAAAAATATTTACTTGTGTTTTATCGACTATGCAAGGGCACTCAACGCTGTGAATCATAACAAATTATGAATAGCATTGCAAAGAATGGGAATTCAAGAACACTTAAGTGTGCTTGTGAAGAACCTGTAAGTAGACCAGGAAGCTGTTCTTCAAACAGAACAAAGTGATATTGAATGGTTTATAATCAGGAAGCAAGTGTGTCAGCATTGTATCCTTTCACCATACTTATTCAATCTGTATCCTGAGTTAATAATCCAAGAAACTGAAGTATATGAAAAACACAGAATCATGATTAGAGGAAGAATCTTTAACAACCTGTGATGTGCAGATGATACAATATTGTTTGCTGAAAGTGAAGATTACTAATGAAAATCTAATATTATAGTCTTCAGTATAGATTACACCTCAACATAAAGAAAATAAAAAATACTCACAGCTAGACTATGGTAGTTAAGGTTGTGTGCCAAGCTGACTGCATCTTTGTTTTCAGAGATTGGGCTGCAAGCTATTGTTATTACACATGGTGAGATTGGTAATAAGATCCATGGTGGAATCTTTTGTGAGCAACTAAGTACCTGCCTTTGGTGGTGGTTGGCCTACAATATATAAGAAGAATCGTTAGGAAAGGTCTCTAGCATTTTGGCATATCTGTATCCTGCATCTGGCCAAGTCTTCATCTCAGTGGGCTGCTGTGTTGCCTTTTGATCTTAGCATTGTTCCAGGACTTGAGCCACTTGTTTTCCCTGTTGCCTGTTGATCTTTGGATTGTGCCATCCTACTTGCTGCATTTGTTTTTGTCAGCTTCAGCAGCTGTAAACTACATTAGTTATGAGAAGCCTCCAGCTCTGGTGGGCTTGGAGTAAGAGGCAGAGCTGAAACCCAAAGTCAAGGGACTTTAATCAGCCTTAAATATGACACTCTGAATTTGGATTTCTGGTTTTCCTAACTTTAAGAGAAAAAAATTCCTGTTTGTTGAAGCCATATACTTGTGATATATCTGTCATTGCATCACTAGAAAACTGAGACATGGACCAATAAGTAAAACCACAATAAGTGGAGAGAATATTGAAGTTGTCACATATTTCATTTCACAGGGATCTGCAATCACGATAATGGAAGAAGCAGTCAAGAAATCAGAGGTTGTATTTCACAGGGTGTTCTCCTGCAAAAGACCTTTCTAAAGTGTTAAAGAGCAAGATGTCACTTTGAAGACTAAGGGGACTCAGACCCAAGCCATGGTATTTTCAATCAATTCATATGCGTGAGAAACCTAGACAATGAATAAAGAGGACTGAAGAAGAACTGATGCATTTGAATTATATTGTGTGAAGAATAATAAATAAACCATGGGCTAAGAGAAGAATGAACAAATCTGTTGTGGAAAAAGTACAGCCAGAATGTTCCATAGCAGCCAGAATGGATAGACATCATCTTATCCACGTTGGTCATGTTTTCAGAAGAGAACAGTCCGTGGAGAAGTATTTCATGCTTGGTAAAGTGGAGAATCAGTGAAAAAGGGACGACCCTCATAGAGATAGATTGACACAATGTCTTCAAGCATGCATTCAAGTATGGCAAAGATGTTGAGGGATGTGCAGGACTGGCAGGGTTTCCTTCTGTTGTACATAGGGTCATTATGTTTCCTAATAAACTCCTAGCACCTAACAACAATAAAAACATGGTTGACATTGTGAGTAATGGGAGTTCAGAACACCTCACTGTGTTCATGCAGAACCTATAAAGACACCAAGACGTAGTGGTTGAAACAGAGCAAGGAGATACTACATGGTTTCAAATTAGAGAAGGCATAGGTCACAATTGTATCTTTTTACCATACTTATCCCATGGTTATACTGAACAAATAATCTGAGATGCTAGACTATAAAAAGGAGAATGAGCTATCGAGTTCAGAGGAAGACTCACTAAGAATTGTCACTATGTAGATGATATAACTTTGCTTGCTGAAAGTGAAGAGGTCTTGAAACTCTTACTGAAGAAGATAAAAGACTACCATCTTCAGTATGGATTACATCTCAACATAAAGAAAACAAATATCCCCACAACTGGACCAATAAGCGACATCATGTTAAGTGGAGACAATTTTGAAGTTGTCAAGGATCTCATTATAATTGTATCCACAATCAATGCCCATGAATGCAGCAGTCAAGTAATCAAATATTTTATTTCATTGTGTACATCTGCTGCAAAAGCTATTTCTAAAATGTTAAAAAGAAAAAATGCCACTTTGAAGACCAATGTGCCAAATCAAGCCATGGCATTTTCAATTATGCTATTTTCAATAAGCTCAAAGATATCACCAATTATGAAGATGGTGCTGGACTGAACAGTGTCTCATCCTGTTGTACATAGGGTCTCGTGAGTCAGAACCAACTGAAAAGCACCTAACAATGCCAACAACAACATCAATCTAGCACACTATTGTTATCTCCAGCTTTAACATCTGAGATAAAACTATAGGTTTCACAACTGTATTATCTTCTGCATCAGGTAGAAGGAATATAAACTTTTTTTAAAAAATTTTTTCTTTTGTATGGCAAGGAAAGAATTGGCCAGGGAAAACCTTATGAATAGCAAAGAAACACTGTTTGGTACATTACCGTGCAACTTTAGGAATAGTCCGTTTAGGCTAAAAGGCTC
>NW_006922223.1:464221-486743 GCF_000298275.1 Orycteropus afer afer | reverse complement strand
TGCGGGATCGGGCAGTGTTTCGTTCTGCTGTGCATGGGGTCGCTATGAGTCGGAAACGACTCGACGGCACTTAACAACAACAACAACATGGCAAGGATAATAGTCCATATTCATACATTGCTAACAGGCTTATATCAACTATTTTGCTCTCTACATATCTCTCAGGTTATCCATTCAGTAGAGTAACACTTATGGTTAACACATATTGTTGATAGCTCACATGAGTTACCCAAACGTTCTTGAAAATATTATTATTACCCTTTTCCTCATTGTAGAATTATTTACAAGTTACACTTATTGTAGGTCCTTTTGAAGAAGAATCAGTAGAATGCTATATGTAGCTGCAATGAGATTTCTTCAAGTGAAACCTGCTTCCCCTTAAATTAATGAGTACTAGGCTAAGTTTTATTGCAATGGCTGACATACCTTTTACATGCCAACCCTCATATTCTTTTCCAATTAATAAAACAAGTTGTACTCAAAGTGTTTGCATATCTCTCTTACCCCCAGGCATTCCATTATTTAAGAGCAACCACTACAAATCTCTATGAATTAAGGCACTCACTGTAGAGTTACATTTACTTTCCTTCCTTCTATTAATTACTGTCACTTGGGCTCCATCATCCCCATTCACATCAGGGAGCACAAGTCAAGGATAGTATATTTCATTTTTAAACTTGGATTTAAGAGGTAAAGCAATTTGAAGTCTTCACAGCATACATGGTTTCTGCTCTCATCAGTGATATTTTTTACTGCTTAGTTTAGATGTGTGAACTAATGCTTTCAATAGCTATTCCATTATATCATTACTACTTCCTTAAACTTTATTGTATATTCTCTAATCTTATGTTATGCAATAAATCATGGACATAATCATATATCAAATTTGTTTACTGTTCATCTTTTTTTTTTTCCTTAGGCTAACAAAAACTAAGAAGGAAGATCTGGGAAAGAAGCGAGGTGGCACCGAGGGTTTGCGGCAGCTGAGGGAGGCTGGGAAGGAAATGAGGAGGCACAGTGACTTTGGAGCACCTGAAAGAGACCATGAAGTTAATGGAGCAATTTGGAACAACTAAGATAAACAAAGAAGCTCTGGTGGCATAGTGCCTAGGGCACTTGACTGCTAACCAGAAGTCTGGCGGTTCAAATCCACCAGCCACTCCTCGGAAGGAAGGTTGGGCAATCTACTTCCGTAGTGATACTGCCTCGGAAACCCAAGAAGGGGTCGCTATGAGTTGGGTCTGACTCGACAGCACATAACACCAACAACAAGATAAACAAACATGTCTGTCACTTTGTTGTATTGTGGTGTTTGCTAAAACAGACTTTTCAGAGAACTGGCCAGTGAAAACCTTATGAAGAGCAGTGAAACACTGTCTGATATTTTACTGGAAAACTTTGTGAATAGCCCTGAAAAATTGTCTGACAGAGTACTGGAAAATGAGCCCCTCAGGTCACAAGACACTCAAAATATAAATTGGGAAGAGCTGCCTTTTCAGCATAGAGCTGATCTTAATGATGTGGATAGAGTGAAGTTTTCAGGACCTCCATTTGCTGATGTGACATGACTCAAAATGAGAAGAAATAGCTACAAGCATTTATAAATAATCAGAATATGGAATGTACAGAGTATGAATCTAGCAAAATTGGAAGTCATTGAAAATGAAATGAAACACATAAAGATTATTATCCTAGGAATTAGTGAGCTAAAGTGGACTGCTTTTGGCCATTTTGAATCAAGCAGTCATATAATCTACTATGATGGGAATGGAAAATCGAAGAAGAATGGTCTGGCATTCATCATCACAAAGGATGTATCTAAATCTATCCTGAAGTACAAGGCTGTCAGTGATAGGATGATGTCCATACACCTACAAGGATGGTCAGTTAACCCTACTATTATTCCAAATTACGCACCAATCATCAAAACCAAAGATGAGGAAAGTGGAGATTTTTACCAACTTCTGGAGTCTGAAATTGATGGAACATGCAATCAAGATGTGTTGATTATCACTGGTGATTGGAAAGCAAAGTTGGAAGCAAAGAAGAATCACTGCTAGCTGTAAAATATTGCCTTAGTTATAGAAATAATCCTGGAGATCACATAATATAATTTTGAAAAACCAATGACTTATTCATTGCAAGTACATTTTTCAACAACATAAATGGTGGCTATACATGTGGACTTCATCAGATGGAGTACACAGTAATCAGATTGACTACATCTGTGGCAAGAGGTGATGGAAAAGCTCAATATCTTCAGCCAAATTAAAGCCAGGAGCTGATTGTGGAACAGACCATCAAACACTCATATGCAAATTCAAGTTGAAGCTGAAAAAAATTAAAACAAGTCCATGAGAGCTAATATATGGTATTGATTATATCCCTCCTGAATTTAGAGACCATCTGAAGAATATATTTGACACACTGAACACCAGTGACCAAAAACCAGAGGAAATGTGGGATGACATCAAGAACATCATCCATGAAGAAAGCAAAAAGATCATTAAAAAGACAGGAAAGGAAGAGAAGACCAAAATGGATGTCAGAAGGAACTCTGAAACTTGCCCTTGAATTGAGAGTAGCTAAAGCAAATGGAAGAAATGACAAGATAAAACAGCTGAACAGAAGATTTCAAAGAGCAGCTCCAGAAGACAAAGTCAGTTATAAGGAATTGTGAAAATTCAGCCAAAATAAGACCAGGAGCTGATTGTGCAACAGACAATCAAAATGTTAGAATACTAAAAAATTAGAATACCAAAAAGGAAGAACACATTCAGCATTTCTCAAGCTGAAAGAACTGAAGAGGAAATTTAAGCCCCAAGTTTCAATATTAAAAGATTCTATTTGCTATATATAGAATGATGCAGGAAACATCAAAAGAAGATGGAAGGAATTGACAGAGTCACTGTAACAAATTGAATAGGTTGATGTTCATCCATTTCAGGAGGTGGCATATGATCAAGAACTAATGTTATTGAAGGAAGAGGTCGAGGCTGCACTGAAAGAATTGGCAAAGATCACTGAATGAATACCCACTGAGATGTTTCAGCAAATGAATGCTGTACTGGAGGTATTTACTTGGTTATGCCAAGAGATTTGGAAGACAGCTACATGTCCAATTAACTGGAAGATATCTGTATTTTTGTCCATTCCAAAGAAAGGTGATCCAACAGAATGTGGAAATTATTGAACAATATCATTAATATCACATGCAAGTAAAATCTTACTGAAAAAAAATTCAAAAATAGTTGCAGCAGTATATTGACAGAGAACTTCTAGAAATGCAAGCTGCATTCAGAAGATGACATGAAAGGAGGGGTATCATTGATGATGTCAGATGGATGTTGGATGAAAGCAAAGAATACCAGAAAGGTGCTTACTTGTGTTTTATTGACTATGCAAAGCATTCAATTGTGTGGATCATAACAAATTATAAGTAAAATTGAGATGAACAGGAATTCTGGACCACTTAATTGTGCTCAGGAAGAGCTTTACATAAACCAGGCACCTGTCATTCAAACAGAGCAAGGGGATACTGCATGGTTTAAAACTGGGAAGGGAGTGTGTCAGGGTTGTATGCTTTCACCATACTTATTCAATCTGCATGCTGAGCAAATTATCAAAGAAGTTGGGCTATATGAAGAAGAAGGTGGCATCAGGATTGGAGGAAGATTTATTAACAACCTGAGATACGCAGAAGACACACTTTGCTTGCCAAAAGTGAGGATGACTTGCAGCACATACTGATGAAGATTGAAATTACAGTCTGCAGTATGGATTAAACCTCAATATAAAGAAAACAAAAATCCTCACATCTGGACCAATGAACAGCATGAAGATAAATGAAGAAAGGTTGAAGTTGTCAAGGACTTCATATTACTTGGTTCTACAATCAAAACCAATGGAAACAGCAGTCAAGAAATCAGATGACGTGTCACATTTGGCAAATATGTTGCAAAAGACTTCTTTCATGTACTGAAGAGCAAAGATGTCTCCTTGAAGAGTAAGGTGCTCCTAACCCAAGCCATGGTATTTTCAATCATCTCATATGCATGTGAGATCTGGAGAAAGAATAAGGAAGACAGAAGGAGAGTTGATGCTTTTGAGTTGTGGTATTGGTGAGAAATACTTAAATATCATGGACTACTAAAAGAACTAACAAATCTCTCCTTGAAGAAGTGAAGCTGGAACGCTCCTTGGGAGGGTGAATGGTCAGACTGTCTGACCTACTTTGCTCAAGTTGTCAGAAAGGACCAATCCCTGGAGAAGGAAATCACGCTTGGTAAAGTGGTTGTTGTTGTTATGTGCCCTCGAGTTGGACCCGACTCATAGCGACTGCTCCTTGGGTTTCTGAGGCAGAATCCCTACGGAAATAGATTACCCAACCTTCCTTCCGAGGATGGCTGGTGTGTTTGAACCACCAGCCTTCTGGTTAGCTGTCAAGTGCCTTAGGCACTATGCTACCAGAGCTCCTTGGTAAAGGGGAGGGACAATGAAAAAGGGGAAGGCCCTTAATGAGATGGATTGACACAGTAACTGCAATGATGGGCTCAGGTATAGCAAGGATCATGTCACTGGCACAGGACCTGGTAGTGTTTCTTTCTGTTGTACATAAGGTCACTTTGAGTCAGAGACAACTTGGCAGCAGCTAACAACAACTGACTAAGAAAAATTTCCTATTTTTCAGTTATTTTCTGGGTGAAAAATTTTTGGCTATATTTATTACTATCCAAATTTCAAGCTATGTTTTCTTATTGTTTAAGTATTTGGTCAGATAATAATTATCTTCTATATCTGATAACATTTTTGGCTTAGTTTTCTTATATTAGTATAGCTAAATTTGTTTTCTTTCAATATTATTCCCTTAGATAACAAAGAGCTCTTGGTGGCACAGTGCCTAACGAACTTGACTGCTAAACAGGAGTTTGGCAACTCAAACACACCAATCACTCCATGGAAAGAAGTCCAAGCAATCTACTTCCATAAAGATTTACCATTTAGGAACCCTAGTGGGGGATGCTATGAGTCAGAATCAACTAGTTTATGATTTTATATTTCAAGTTTTATATGTCATGATGAATTGAACCTGTTAGGAATATTTAACAAATAATTGTTCCTTTACCTAAATTTAGCCTTTTTGTAAAGCTATTTGTTATTATTTTCATTTTAACATTTGAATCTTTATTCCTAAGAATGTTATAGGTTCTTTTGCAAGTAAGTACAAAGTTTCTTGAACTTACCTTTAATTTATATATGTATTTAAAGTTATTACAAATAATTCTCTATAGTTTCCAACTAATTCTTCAAAAATCATTATATTTATTGAGATTCTTTTTTATTGAGTCTTAATTAGTTTGATATATTTTCTGCTCTAGATGCTCATTTTTGACACTGAGGTTATATGTGTGTATGTGTATATATATATTAATCTCAATCTCTTAGAATCCTGAGGGCTTAAATAGAGAGTTATTTCCTCTGAAATGGGATTTAATTTGGTTCTTTTGAGCTCCAAGGATACTGCTAGTCTGGGAATGTATCTTGAACTTTAATTTTATTTCTCAACATATGATTTTTATGACTGGAGATCCACTGTTAATTTGAACTTCAGACTCAAGTGAGATCTATGATTGCAAATGCTCAAGGAATAACATTATTAGCCTGTACCCAGGGCAGAACAAAATGCTTTTGTTGTGGGCTCTCATTGCTGATAGGCATAATTTTCTACTCCTGTAAGTTTTTAGCTCTCAATGAGAATTTAAACTTAACATGGGGGTCTCAGGTTCAGTACTCCAACTTAACAGACACAATTTATTTATGTATTTTCTTTTCCTAAACTGATACTGAATTTGTCTATAAGAAAAATTCAAACATTTTGTTTGATTAAAAGTACTTTTCTAATCTCAAGTCACTTTTTGTTATTTTTGGTGTTTTATGTTTTATTTCCTTGCAAGGGATATTTGGTCCCTTGCTTTTTTTCTTATATCGCAATAACTCATTTACTTCTTTATTTATTGTATTTTATCCTGTCTTTAGTTGCATTATAGCCTTTAAAAACCTACCATAACTTACTTGAAAAAAAAACACATTTTTGTAATATGTATATACATGTGTAGATATGTATATACATATATGTATATATGTATATATATACATATATAGTTTCATCATTAGTATTTATATTTTAATGTTAATGTACAATATAGTAAACTGATGAAGGAGGGAATGCAACATAAAATCTCTGAAAAGAAATATAAATTTAAATTGATGGACTTTTTTATAATTTCTGACCTCAACTACCAGGTAGTACCAGTATGTCTCATTACCAGCAATTCAACCAGTGTTAATATGATAAGATCTTAATGATCTGAGCCTTTATTCATTTTATTATTAGGAAAACCAGTAACTTCCAAACCCCTGTGTAGTGTATAATATGGTTTACTTAGATGTTAACATTCCTCTATTTACTTGAAATAATTTCATTTTCTATTAGATATCCAGTCTATCCACAAGCAATATGGATATCCACCAAGTATATGGACAATACTCCATCAACTAAGCATGTGTGTTCTGTCTTACTTGAGTTCTCTAGAGAAAAGAACCCAGTGAATCTTATATATAGAGAGAGATAGATACCTAGATAGAGACATAGAAGCAGAGAGAGAGATTTATCTCAAGGAAACAGCTCACACAAGTTTAGAACTGGCAAGTAGAAAGCTCCTGGGGCAGATGTCCATCTCTGTGGGTCAGATGTCAAGTTGGATGTTTCTCCTGACTAATGTTGCTGCACAGGTTGATGAACCCACGATTGGCAGGTAAGATGGTGGTCTGCTGGCTCTCAGCCTGTGCAGACTAACAAATTCTAAGATCAGCAGGCAATATGGCAGAGCACTGGCTCAAGTCCAAAGAATTGGAGGTCAGATGAAGAGCCAGATGGAGGATCCAGATGGAGCAAAAAACGGAGAATTTTGCCAGAACATCCATATATATTGGATTCAGTCCATGCCCCCAGGAAACTCCCTTTTAACTAATTAGCTGCTTATGGCTGATCTCATCATGGAGGTGATTATATTAAATTAGATCTCATCATGGGGGATGACTACATCATAGCTGCCAAACCGCTGGGAATCACGGCCCAGACAAGGTGACACACAGCCTTAACCATCACACCCTCCAGCAGAGATCTGTTAAGATTGATATTTCCCAGTGATTTGTAAGGAATAATACTGTAATTAAATTTAAACCACAGAGAACCATGAAGACGTTTGCTTTTGGAAAAGCTCTTCTTATGTGTTCATCGATGATTTCCAGGAAGATTTTTTGTTCTTTATTGATGTAAGATGAAAGCAAGTAATAAGTGATTATTCTTAGTAATAGTTTTACAACTGTGAATAGAACCAATTTCAGGATGATGTGAATATGGTGGCAGATGGAATTGAGAAATAATACAATTGGAGTCTTTTATATGTTAATGAGGTGGTGAACTGACAAACTGAAAGACTACCTTTCTCTCAAACTTTTCCTATGTCATCCCACAAAAAAACCCATCATGTTTAAGCTGTTTGAATCGAGGGGTCTTGAATAAGCATGGGAGATGAATCCAGAGCAGGAAAAATGACAGGCTTGGAATGGGATACTTTGAAGATGCGTAGTGAGACCTTCATGAGCTTTATGTGGGAGATTAGATTATTGCCAGGAATGTGGAGAAAAACACACATTCAAAGTGACACAGTCAGCTGACGTATTTGAAAAGTGCACCATTTTTCCTTAATTTGCCTGTTATGCAAAAAGCTGATTTTGTACATAGGGTTCATTGGAGACTTGTTTCACACCAGTGCCATCAGTGCAACTTGCACTTCTTCTTTAAGTGCCGTTGGTTCTTGATCATAGGCTGCCTCCTGAACTCATGGAATGTCAACAAATTATTATTGGTACTCTGTGTTTTCCTTCCATCTTCTTTTGATGCTTCTTGGTCATACAATATTTTGCTCATAAAATCCTTAAATATTGCGATTTTAGGCTTTAATCTTTTCTTCAGTTCTTTCAGATGATTGAAAAACACTGCATGTTCTTCCCTTTTAGTTTTCTTCCTCCAGCTCTTTGCACATATCTTTGTAATACTTTACTATCTCTTAGAGTCTTTTGACATATGTTTTTGTCTTTTCTTTATTCCTTTTAATATCTTCATGTATGATATCTTTGATATTATTTTGCCAACTTGTCTGATCTTCAGTCATTATTGTGCAGGGCATCAAATCTATTTTGGAAATGGTCTCTAAATTCAGTTGGGATACGTTTAAGATAATATTTTGGCTCTTTTGAATTTGTTTTAATTTTTTCTTCTTCAATTGGAAATTGAGTAGACAACTAGGAGATTCAAAAGAACTTTGTTTTTAAAGTGATCCTGAACTTGTTGAAAGTATGACTTCTAAAGGTTTTAAAGCAAAGTCAGTACCAACAATATTCATTTACAGGAAGTACATTGTTAAAGAGATGGACCACGCAGAAAAGAACTGTCCATAAAGTCTATCCTAACTATGCTACAGAGACAGAACACAAGTCTATATTTCAAAAGAGGAAAATAAAAGTCTCTGTGATTCATTGACTATGAAAATTACATCCCTGCTAGAGTAGGAAGTGTTTGCAATTCCTTTCCAATAGGTAAACCATATTACATTGTTGTTGTTGTTAGCTGTAGAGTCAGCCATACCTCATGGACACCTTAAGTATAACAGAACAAAATTTTACATGTCCTGTGCCATCTTCCTAATTATTAATGTTTGCATTCATTGTTATTGTTTTAATCTGTGTCATTGAGGATTTTCCTCACATTTGCTTACCCCTACATTTTTTTTCCCCATTGCCAACTTGGAAAAATGCAATTGTTACTGTAATTACCCTTACTTTTCTATTCTGTATTTATGTATTTACTCACTGCCATTGAGTCAATTCTGTCTCATAGTGACCCTCTTTGGATTTCCTAAGTGGCAAATCTTTATGGAAGTACATTGCCCAGTCTTCGTTCTGTGAGTGGCTAGTGGGTTTGAACTTCCAACCTTCTCATTAGCAGTCAAATGTCACCAGGAGGAAGATAATTCTTTGCTTAGAAAGATGTCATTGAATAATTTGGAGCTACATCTCAATGTGATGGAAAGAACTACACACTGACTAGATATCTTATACATCAGTTTAAATATGTTAAGAGAACTTTGACTATCAGTTTCTTAGGGAGATATATCAAGATATTTTTATGTCAACACTAATATTTTTTGAAATACATTTGTGGAATATAATTATATGTATGTAATAAAGTGTTGGATATGAGATTTATTCAGAATTACAAGCTTTAAAACTTTGGCTGAGAGCTTCTGGAAAAATTCCTGCTCACCCTTCAGCAAAGACCACTTAAACTGTGATTGCTACTGGAAATCAATTTGAAATCATGAGGGCAACCAGTCTTAGAATAAAGCCAACTCTCAGGACAGTAGAGTCAAGAGAAAGATAAAATCAATGACTCTGATGACATCATTAAGCCATCTGTTCAGTGAACTTAGAAAGCTGCTCTAACATTCAGTTTTATGGACTAATAAATTTCTCATTGCTTTAGCAAGTTTTAATCAGGCATTCTGCTTTGCCAAAAACACTCTAAATAATATAATCATGCTCTCCGTTTCCTTCCTCTGGGAAACCCTGTGAGTTACTGTGAAGACTTCTATATAGACTAATTTTCCAAAGCACCCATAGTCATCCCACACATCAGGCTTATCTGTGGTCCAGTCTTACAAATAAAAAAGTGCCTTTTTCTCTGTCCTGTTTCCTTTTCTGATTTCTTCCATAGAACAAAATTGTTTGCATAAGTCTAAACACCATTTCTGAACTATCCAAATACTAATACTAAATTATGTGGCTCCAGGTTTCCTTGAAGACAAAAAACAAATAAATAAAAAAAAAAAAGACTGGATGTTTATTGAAATAACTGAACCCACAAGATAACAGTCTATATCATTTTATATTTGTGTAAATTAAGATGTATAAACAAAACAAGATGGCATTTCTTCATGCTTAAAATTTGTAACATGATTAAATATCTCTTCTAAAACATTATATATAATGAATTATTAGAAGTTAATCCTATGTACAAACTGTAATTTACTCTGTCTTTCCCCAGTTTTTAGACTTAGCTTCTTTACAGGATTTGGATATTGTAATAATGGTTCTATGGATATTCTTATACATAATTGACTATAACTCAACCAAAATATTATTTGAGTGCCTTTGTTTTGCAAGCTGCATATGTATCATAGGAGCTCTGGTAGCGTGGTGCCTAAGGCACTTAACTGCTAACCAGAAGGCTGGCGGTTCAAACCCACCAGCCACTCCTTGGAAGGAAGATGGGGAAATCTACTTCCATAGTGATACTGCCTCAGAAACCCAAGGGGGGTCGCTATGAGTTGGGTCTGACTCGACAGCACATAGTAACAACAACACATATGTATCATATGCCAAAAACTGTATTATTCAGTCTCTGTCATGATAGACTCAAGAAACATAAAACATCTCAAAATTATGTGTTTTATGACAAACATTAATTAAAATCCACCACACATCTGTTAATTTGTTTGGAGGCAAGTTCAAATTGAAGATGAAGAAAATTAAAACACATCCAAAAGAGCCAAAAGATGTCCTTGATTATATCCTACCTGAATTTAGAGACCATCTAATAAATAGATTTGAGGCATAGGACATCAATGGCCAAAAACCAGACAAGTTGTGGGATAACATGAAGAACATCATGCATGAAGAATACAAAGAGTCAGTAAGAAGACAGGAAGGGAAGAAAAGAACAAAACTTGTGGCAGAAGAGACTCTGAAACTTGCTCTTGAAAGGAGAGTAGCTAAAGAAAATGAAAGAAATGAGAAGATAAAAGCTGAACAAAAGATGTCAAAGAGCAGATTGAGAAGACTAATTCAATTATTATAATGAAATGTGCAAAGACCCAGAGTTAGAAAACCAGACCCAGAGTTAGAACTTATTTAGCATTTCTCAAGCTGAAAAAAACTGAAGGGCAAATTCAAGCCTTGAGTTGTAATATTGAAAGACTCTATGGGCAAAATATGGAATGAAGGAGGAAGAATTAAAAAGAGATGGAAGGAATACATAGAGTCACTGTACCAAAAAGAACTGGTGAATGTTCAACTATTTCCTGAGGCGGCATGTTATCAAGAAGTAATGGTACTGAAGGAAGAAACTGAAGCTGCACTGAAGGAGTTGGCAAAAATCAAGGCTTGAGGAAATGATAGAATACCAATTGAGATGTTTCAACAAGTGGATGCAGCCCTGGAGGCACATGTTCATTTATGTCAAATAATTTGAAAGACAGCTATGTGGCTGACTGCCTGGAAGAGATCCATATCTATACCCATTCCAAAGAAAGGAGATGTCACAGGATGTGGAAATTATTGAACAATATTATTAATATCACACACAAGTAAAATTTTTCTGAAGACTATTGCAGCAGTATATTGACAAGGCACTGCCAGAAATGCATGCTGGATTCAGATGAGGATGAGTAACAAGATATTATTGCTGATGTCAGTTAGATCTTGTCTGAAAGCAAATAAGACCAGAAAGATATTTACTTGTGTTTTATTGACTATACAAAGACATTTGACTGCGTGGATCATAACAAATAATGGAAAACTTTGGGAGGAATAGGAATTCCAAAACACTGAATTATGCTCATGAGGAGCCTGTACATAGACAATGAGGCTGTCATTTAAACAGAAAAAGGGGGCACTACATGGTTTCAAATGAGGAACAGTGTGTGTCAGGGTTGTATTCTTTCACCATACTTATTCAATCTGTATGCTGAGGAAATAATCCAAGAAGTGGGGCTATGTGAAGAAGAATGTGGCATCAGGATTGGAGGATGATTCATTAACAGCCTGCAATATGCAGACAACACAACTTTATTTGCTGAAAGGAAGAAGACTTGAAGCACCTACTGATGAACATTGAAGATTATAGTCTTCAGTGTGAATTACATCTCAACATAATGAAAACAAAAATCCTTAAAACAGGCCTGATAATCAGATAGTCAATAAATGGAGAAAATATTGAATTTGTCAAAGATTTCATTTTACTTGGATCCTCAATTAACATTCATGGGAGCAGAAATCAAGAAATCATATGTCATATTGCATTAGGCAATTCTGCTGCAAAATATATCTTTCAAGTGCTGAAGAGCAAAGATATCTCCTTGAAGACAAAGGTGTTACTAACCCAAGCCATGGTGTTTTCAATTGCCTCTTATGCATATGAGAGCTGGACAATGAATAACAAAGACCAAAGAAGAGTTGATGCTTTTGAGTTGTGGTGTTGGTGATGCTTTTGAATTGTGGTGTTGGTGAAGAATGCTGAGAGTACCATGGACTATGCTAAAAGAACTAACAGATTTGTCCTGGGAGAAATGCAGCCAGAATGCACCTTGGAAGTGAGAATGATCAAATTTTGTCACATCTACTTTGGTCACGTTGTGAGAAGGAACCATTCCTTGGAGAAGGATATAATGCTTGGTAAAGTGGAGAACCAACCAAAAAGAGGAAGGCTCTCAACAAGATGGATTGAAACAGTGGTTGCAATGATGGGCTCAGATATAGCAAGGATCTTGAGGATGGCATAGGACGGGGCAGTGTTTCATTCTGTTGTATATAAGGTTGCTATGAGTTGGAGATGACTCACTAGCACCTAACAACAACAACATATGTGTGTGAAAGCAGGACAATAGTTAAGGAAGATTGAAGTACTGATGCATTTGAATTGTGCAGTTGGCAGAGAATACTGAAAATACTGTACGTTGCCAGAAGAATGAACAAATCTGTCTTGGAATAAGTGCTTACAGATTAGAAGCTAGAATGACCAGGCTTCATCTATTGTACTTTGTACATGTTGTCAAAATGGACTAGTCCCTGTAGAAAGATGTGGTAGTTAAGGTGATGTGTCACCTTGACTGGGGCTGATTTTAAGTGGCTGGGTACCTGGTTGTAAGTATTCCCCATGATGAGATTGGTAATCAATTTCATGGTGGAATCTACTGTGAGCAGCTGAGTAGCTGCCTTAGGGATGTGGTCTACTTCCTGTATATAAGAAGAAGCCTTGGAGAATGGCCTGTAGCTTATGTAACACTTGAACCCTCCATGTAGCTGTGTCATTGTTCAACAGTCTGCCATGCTCTGCCAACCTTGGGACTCTCAAAGGCCTTGAATTAATGGTCTGCCATGTGGTTTGGTAACATCTGGACTGTGCCATTTTATTTGTTGACCTTGAGCTTGTCAGCTTGTAGCTGTCTTAAGGATGTGGTCTGCTCCCAGTATATAATGAGAAGCATTAGGAATGGTCTGTAGCTTCTGCGTGATTGAATCCTGTATTTATCCAAGTCATTATTCATCAACCTGCCACGCCATCTGCTGATCTTGGGAATCTTAATGGACTTCAATCAATGTCCTGCCATGTGGTTTGGTAATATGGGGATTATGCCTTTTTTTGCTTGTTGACTTTAGTCTTGTCAGCCTCAACACCCACCAGCTGTTTGAGTGAAGAAAGCCTCCAGTTTCAGTGTGCCAAGAGCCAGAGGCAGAGCTGAAGCCCAAGATGAAGGGACTTTCACTCAGACTCTGGTGCCTGGCACTTTGAACTTGTATTTCTAGTCTCCACAACTGTAAGAGAATAAATTCCTGTTTGTTAAAGCCATCCCTTTTGTGGTATTTTCTCTTAGAGCAGCACTAGATAAACAAAACAAAGGATATCATTCTTGGCAAAGTAGAAGGTTACCAAAGAAGAGGGTGATCCCCAACAAGATGGATTGACACAGTGACTATGAGGAGGGGCTCAAGTGTAGCATAGACTGTGAAGATGGTGCAGAACCAGGAAGTGTTTCATCCTACTGTACATAGAGTCTTATGAGACAGAATCAAGTTGATGACAGTTGACAACAATGGGAGGAAAATGTTTGCAAAATAATCCTCAGGCTTTTGATGCATATGTTGTTGTTAGGTGCCATTGAGTCATCTCCAACTCATAGTGACCCTATGCAGAGCAGAACGAAACACCACCTGGTGCTTAGCTAGCTCTATGATCTTTGCTATACTTGAGCCCATCACTGTGGCCACTGTGTCAATCAATCTCATTGAAGGCTTTTCCCTCTTTTTTCAACCCTGCACCTTACCAAGTATGACATCCTTCTCCAAAGAATGGCCCCTTCTGAAAACATGACCAAAGTAGGTGAGACAAAGTCTGGCCATTCTTGCTTCTGAAGAGCATTCTGACTGCACTTCCTCCAGGACAGATTTGTTAGTTCTTTTAGCAGTCCATTGTACTTTCAGCATTCTTTGCCAGCACCACAACTCAAAAGCATTAATTCTTCTTTGGTCTTCCTTATTCATTGTCCAGCTCTCAAATGCATGTGGGGCCATTGAAAATACCATGGCTCGTATCAGGCTTACCTTAGTCCTCAAGGAGACATATTTGCTCTTCAGCCCTTGAAAGACATCCTTTGTTGCTAATTTGCCTAGTGCTATACGTCATCTGATGTCCTGACTGCTGCTTCCATTGGTGTAAATTGTAGAACCAAGAAATATGAAGTCTTTGACAACTTCCATCTTTTCTGCATTTATTGTGATGCTGCTTATTGGTCCAGTTATGAGAATTTTGTTTTCTTTATATTGAGATGTAATCCATGCTGCAGACTGTATTCCTCAGTCTTCAATCAGTAAGTGCTTCAAGTCTTCCTCACTTTTAGCAAGTAAAGTTGTGTGGTAAATGTGCCACAGATTCTTAATGATTCTTCCTCCAATCCTGATGCCACATTCTTCTTCATACAGTCCAGCTTCTTGGATTATTTGCTCAGCATATAGATTGAATAAGTATGGGGAAAGGATACAACCCTGACCCATTCCCTTCTTGATTTTAAACCAGGCAGTATCTCCTTGTTCTGTTCAAAAAACATCCTCCTGGTCTATGTACAGGTTCCTCATAAATACAATTAAGTGTTCTGGAATTTCCATTCTTCTCAATGTTATCCACAATCGGTTATGATCCACACAATCAAATGCTTTAGCATAGTCATTAAAACACAAATAAACATCTTTCTGGTATTCATTGCTGTCAGCCTAGGTCCATCTGACATCAACAATGATATCCCTCATTTGATGTCCTCTTCTGAATCCAGCTTGCATTTCTGGAAGTTCTCTGTCAATATAGTGCTGCAACTGTTTTTGAATTATCTTCAGTGAGGTTTTATTTGCATATGATATTAATGATATTGTTCATTAATTTCCACATTCTATGGGATCATATTTCTTTGAAAAGGGTACAAATATGGATCTCTTCAAGCCAGTTGACCAGGTAGCTAGCTGTTTTCCAAATCTCTTGGCATAACTGAGTGAGTGCCTCCAGTCAGGCATTCATTTGTTGAAACATCTCAATGGGTATTGCATCAATTCCTGGAGCCTTGCTCTTCTCCAATTCCTTCAGTGCAGCTTCAACTTCTTCTTTTAATACCATTGGTTCTTGATTATACACCACCAACTGAAATGGAGGAAGATATACCAATTATTTTTGGTAAGGTGACTGTGTATTCCTTCCATCTTCTTTTGATGTTCCTTCATCATTCAATATTTTGCCCATATAATCTTTCAATATTGTAACTCAGGGCTTAATATTTTTTTCCTTATTTCTTTCAGCTTGAGAAATGCCAAGTGTCTTCTTTGTTTTTGCTTTTCTAACTCCAAGTCTTTGCACATTCCATTATAGTAATTGGCTTTGTTTGCTCGTGCTGCTCTTTGCAATCTTCTGTTCAGCTCTTTTATCTTGTCATTTCTTCCATTTGCTTTAGTTACTCTTCACTCAAGGACAAATTTCAGAGTGTCTTCTGATATCTATTTTGGTCTTTTCTTTCTTTCTTGTATTTTTCATAACCTCTTGCTTTCTTCATGGATAATTCACTTGATGTCATCTCACAATTTTTCTGATTATCGGTCCTTGGTGTTCAATGAATCAAATCTATTCTTTAGATGGTCTCTAAATTCAGGAGGGATATATATTCAGGGTCGTATTTTGGCTTTCATGGACTTGTTTTAATTGTCTTCCACTTCAACTTCAACTTGCATATGAGTAGTTGATGGTTTGTTCCACAATCAGCTCCTGACCTTGTTTTGGCTAAAGATATTCTATCACCTCTTGCCACAGATGTAGTCAATCTGATTTCTGTGTACTCCATCTGGCAAAGTCCACGTGTATAGCTGTCATTTGTGTTGTTGAAAAAATATTTGCAATGAATAAGTTATTGGTCTTGCAAATTTTTTCATGCAATCTCCAGCATTATTTCTGTCACCAAGGCCAAATTTTCCAACTACCAGTAATTCTTCTTTGTTTCCAAGTTTGGCATTCCAGTGACTGGTGATAATGAACACAACTTGATGTATGTTTGATCAATTTCAGACTGCAGAAATTGATAAAAGTCTTCAACTTCCTCATGTTTGGCTTTGGTGGTTGGTGAAAAAATTTGAATAGTATTAATAGGTCTTCCTTGTAGGCATATGGATAATATCATATCATTGACAGCATTGTAGTTCAGGACAGATCTTGAAACAGCCTTTGTGATGATGAATGCCATGACATTCCTCTTCAAAATGTCATTCCTAGAATAGGAGATCATATGGTTGTCTGATTCAAAATGGCCAAAACCAGTCCATTTCATCTCACTAATACCTAGTATATCACTCTTTATGCATTCCATTACATTTTTGACAGCTTCCAATTTTCCTAGATTCATACTTCATACATACCATTTTCCAATTATTAATGGATGTTTTCAGCTGTTTCTCTTCAATTTGAGTCATGTTACTTCAACAAATAGAGGTCCCCAAAGATTTACTGTATCCATATCATTAGTGTTGGTTCTACTCTGATGGGACAGCTCTTTCCCAGTCATATATTGAGTGTTTTCCAACCTGAGGGGCTCATCTTCCTGCGATGTGGACAATGTGTCTGAGCTGTTCATCAAGTTGCCCAGTAATGTATCAGACAGTGTTTCTCTGCTACTCATAATGATTTATCTGGCCAGTTCCTTGTGAAGTGGACAGCCTCTTCCTTCTTCCTAGTCTGTCTCAGTCTCTAAGCTGCATTGAAACCTGTGTACCATGTGCAACCCTGCTGGCATTTGAAAGACTGGTGGCACAGCCTCAAGGCTTATAGCAATACACAAGGCCCACAGTATGACAAACTGACAGACAAGTTTGTTTCCCCTTACCTAAGTCCTACCTAGATCTTGTTGGAATATTTATTATATACATAATATAATATATATATGATGCATATGATTAGGTTGAAAAGATAAGTGGAGAATGTTTATGTCAAAAGAATTGTTAAATTTTGTAATAAGAAAATGAAATGAGATATATTAATTAGAATATGGAGAAAGAAAGTAGCCTTATTCGCTGATACAGTTATGGTCTACATAAAAGTTCCAAGTGAAACAATTAAATACGTATATACAACAAAATGCTAATGATTTTAATTATAGGTATTAAAAAAACCAAACTTACTGCAGTCGAGTCAGATCTGATTCATAGTGACCCTCCTTGGGTTCCCAAGGCTATATCACTATAGAAGTAGATTCCCCAATCTTCCTTCTGAGGAGTAGCTGATGAGTTTGACCTGCCAGCCTTCTGGTTAGCAGTCAAGTGCCTTAGGCACTGCTCCTAATGATATATATATATATATATATATATATATATGTTGTTGTTTGCCGTTGAGTCGGCCCCGACTCATAGCGACCCCTCCTTGGGTTTCCGAGGCATTATCACTACGGAAGTGAGGATTGCCCAACCTTCCTTCTGAGGAGTGGCTGGTGGGTTTGAACTGCCAGCCTTCTGGTGAGCAGTCAAGTGCTACCAGAGCTCCTATATATCCTGTTATTATATATTCTCATATATTTAATAACAGGATCAGGAAACTTCTCTATGGCAATTAATTTCCCTTGAGCCAATTTGACTCATAGTGACCCCTCATTGGATTTCTGAGGCAGTATCTCTATGGAAGTAGGTTGCCCAACCTTCCTTCTGAGGAGTGGCTGGTGGGTTTGAACCACAAGCCATCTGGTTATCTGTCAAATGCCTTAGTCACTATGCCACCAGAGTTCTCTCAGATATTTACAGCAAATAATAATTTCCTAATGAAATTGAAATTACCAATTTTGATTTAAAATATATTAACAAATTTCAATATAGCAATTAACAAAGAAAAGTGTAAAATACCTACCATAAGAAATAACAATAACAACAAAAGGGCTCTAGAGGAAATATTTGCATAATTAATATCTACCCAAACGTTAACAAATTTTAACCTATTTCAGGTCATGGAGTAAAATGAAAATTTCCTGATTCATTTCCTAAAATATGAGAAAAAGATGAAACAAACAAGCATTAAACTAAATATGAAAATATCATGGTTAAAGCTTAGGCCTATATCAGTACTAATTAATACGTATATACATAATGTAAGACAATTAAATATAATACTATGTAAATCATCAATGTATCATGAAGTGCTATGTCAAATGTACAATGTAAGGTTTAATGCAAAAGTGAAAATTTTCTCAATAAGGAGAATATTATCAATACAACTAATTACATTCATAAAATAAACCATATTGTTGTTGTTGTTACGCGACGTTGAGTTAGACCAGAATCATAGCAACAACTACTTGGGTTTCTGAGGCAGTATCTCCTTGGAAGTTGATTGCCCAACCATCCTTCCAAGGAGTGGCTGATGGGTTTGGACCACCAGCCTTCTGATTAGAAGTCAAGTGCCTTAGGCCCTACGCTACCAGAGCACCTCAAAATAAAACATACTTTCCTCTAATATTTAGACAAAGTTATTAGTAGTAGTTAAACATTATTTGAATTCTAAACTATATACATACACACACACACACACACACACACACATATAGGTATGTATGTATGTTGTTGCTGTTGTTGTTGTTGTTATGTGCCGTCGAGTCGGCCCCGACTCATAGTGACCCGTCCTTGGGTTTCCGAGGCAGTATCACTACAGAAGGAGGATTGCCCAACCTTCCTTCCAAGGAGTGGCTGGTGGGTTTGAACAGCCAGCCGTCTGGTTAGCAGGCAAGTGTCTTAGCCACTATGCTACCAGACCTCCCGTATGTATGTATAATGAGATATATAAAGAAAAAAATTTCATCATAGAGGAAAACCAGGATTAAGAAGAGAAATGATATCTATATTATTATGCAGTATTATGTGAATTTTCTGTTAAAACAAACTTTCTGGTTAGCAGTCAAATGCTTTAGGCACCGAGCCACCAGAGCTTCTTGTTAAAATAAATAGGGACATGAAATAATCATAAATACAAAAAATGATGGCACATAAAAATACAACATTGTACACATTTGTGATGACATGATTTTTATACCAATAAAATCTGACGGACTCAAATAAATTGCTTAAAACACAGTAAAGGATCCAAGGAAAATGAATGAGTGTAAAAAATAGTAATTTATACCTGGTTTGTTCACACTAAACATAGTAAAAAATCAGTAACAACCTCACTGTCATCGAGTCAGATTCGACTCATAGAGATCTTTCCTTGGGTTTCCGAGGTGATATCACTATGGAAGTAGATTGCCCACCCGTCCTTTTGAGGAGTGGCTGGTGGGTTTGAACCGCTAGCCTTCTGGTTAACAGTCTAATGTTTTAGGCACTACACCATCAGAGATCTGAAAACATAGTAATGGATCTTAAAGCTTAAATGAAAACAATAGAAAATCCACAATTTTTGGTACCAATATTTTGGTGAATGAAAGTTTTTAATTTTTATGAAGTACCCACTTATTTAGGAGCTCTGGTAGCATAGTGCCTAAGACACTTGACTGCTAACCAGAAGGCTGGCAGTTCAAACCCACCAGCCACTGCTTGGAAGGAAGATGGGGCAATCTACTTCCATAGTGATACTGCCTCGGAAACCCAAGGAGGGGTTGCTACGAGTTGGGTCTGACTGGATGGCACATAACAACAACAACAACAACCCACTTATTTAGTCTTCTGCTGTTTGTACTTTTATTATTACTTTAAAGAATCCATGGTTGAAAACTAGACCAAATAGACTGCCTTTGCATTTTCTTGTTAGAATTTCAGTTTTCACATTTGGTTCTTTAATCCATTTTCAATTTGCTTTTGTTTATGGTGTGACACATAATCTTTTTTTTCGTTTTTCTGCATGTGAAAAATCCATATTTTACAGCACTATTAAAGAGACCCTTATTTCCCCATCAAACAGATTTGGACCCTTGTCAATAATCAGCTGACCATACATGTGTGCATTTATTTGTCAAATTTCAAATCTATTCCCTTGGTCTATGTGTCTATAATTATAACAGTACCAAGCTGTTTTGATCACTGTAGTTATAAAAAGTTTTAAAACTAGGAAGTATGAGTCCTACTTTATTTTTCAATTTCAACACTTCTTTAGCTATCCAGGGCCTCTAGTCATCCCACATGAAATTAAGGATTGTTTTTCACATTTCTATAAAGAAGTTTTCTTCTGGACTCTGGAATTTTCTACATACAGGATCATGTCATCTGTGAATAGAGATAATTTTACTCCTTCATTTCCAATCTGAATAATTTTATTTATTTTTCTTGCTTTATTGCTCTGGCTAGGACTTCTTTTTATTTTCAACATTTTATTGTGATTAGAGGGAAAGTTTACAGAGCAAATCGTTTTCCATTCAACTCATACACTTTATATTCCGTGACATTGTTTGCAATATCTGCAATCTAACATCACTTTAGCTACTTCTTCCCTGTGTTTCCTATTCCCATTTGTCCTTTCTTATATTTTCCTGGATGAGGTGCTATACTCCTAGGCAAAATCTACTCATTTGATCTTATATGACTGATTATTCTGAGTGTGTATCCTTCTCCTGTAATTATTTACCTTAGCAATCTGTCTATTGCTTTGCTGAAAGTTGATCCACTTGAATGAGTTCAGATTCAAGCTTGAAGATTAACTAAAGGCGACAATCATAGAAATTACACCAGTCTCTATCAAACCAATAAGACTGGTATTTTTCATGATATTGAGCTTTGTTGCATATTTTTCTCCCTCTCTACCCCAGACTTCTATTGTGATCTCTTTCACAGGAGTCAGTAGAAGTGGTTGGGCACCATCTAGTTCTGCTCTGAGGGTCTAGAAATCTGAGTTTCACATGGTCCATTAATCCTTTGGGCTATTTTGTTTATTTATTTATTTCCCATGCATCTTTCATTTTCTTCACTTTTCTTTGGTTGGAGAAAGACCAATAGTTGTACCTTAGATGGCCACCTATTAACTTTTAGGACACTAAGCACAACTCACCACAGTAGGATGTAGAACCTTGTCTTTATTAACTGTTAGTATTGATTTAGCTGTCTCACAAGAGTGTGATCCTAAGCCTGCACACCCTGATTTGTTACCTCAAGGTGTTTGGTTGTGGCTAAGAAGTTCTCATAACTTTGTTCCTTGCTTGCTCTATTATATACATAGATATATTTACAGTACAAACAAGGAACTATTTAGACATATCCTTGGCCAAACCAATAAATATTTATGCATGTACTACCATAGGTATTTTTGTGAATGCTGCAATGCTAATTTTTCTTTTCTTTTTTCTTTTTTAATGCTGTTATGTATGTATGGACCAGTTTTGGCCATTTTGAATCAGATAATCATATGACCTACTATGCCAGGAATGACAAATTGAAGAGGAATGGTGTGACATTCATCATCATAAAGAATGTTTCAAGATCTATCCTGAAGTATAATACTGTCTGTGATAGGATACTGGAAACAAGGAAAGCCAGTTACTACTACTATTATTCAAATCTACACACCAAACTCCAATGCAAAAGATGAAGAAATTTAAGACTTTTTGCAACTTCTGCAGTCTCCTGTTGACCAAATATGCAACTAACATATGCTGAATATCACTGCTGACAGGAATGAAAAAGTTGGAAACAAACAAGAATGATAAGTAGGTGGAAAATTTAGACTTGGAGATAAAATAATGCTGGAGATCGCATGAGAGTATTTTACAAGACCAATGACATATTCATTGCAAATACCTTTTTTTTTTCAACAACACAAACAGCAGCTATACACATGGACTTCACCAGATGTAGTAAACAGGAATCAGATTGACTACATCTGTGGCAAGAGGCTATGGAGAAGCTCAATATTTTCAGCCTAATCAAGGCCAGGAGCTGATTGTAGAACAGACCATCAACTGCTCATATGCAACTTCAAATTGAAGTTAAAGACAGTTAAAACAAGTCCATGAGAGCCGAAATATGATTTTGAATTTATTCCTCCTGAATTTAGAGACCATCTAAAGAATAGATTTGATGCATTGAACACAAATGACCGAAAACCAGAATTGTGGGATGACATCAAGAAAGCAAG
>NW_006922223.1:455836-457730 GCF_000298275.1 Orycteropus afer afer | reverse complement strand
GTATGGAATACAACAGCTAATATTCATGATATTCATGATTATGGAGTTCATGAGAGAAGTAGCTGGTTACATTTCAGAATCAGAAAGACTCAGGATACAGTTTTTCGGTCAGGACAACCTCTTAGCTATGCCCCGAAGCAGGCCTCTCCCTGGCCCTCAGGCTCTCAGAGCCTCAGGATTCTTGGGAGAGTCTGGCCTCTGATCTGCTAGGGAAAGTGTTACAATACTCTTTAGCTCCATGAATAAGTGTCTAGTCACCACACTCTTCCAGCAAGCATCCTGCCTGAAGGGGCTCAGTTCTCTTTTTCTTGGGTCAGCAGAGCAGCAAGCCTAACTCTGTGGGTTGGAAAGTCTAGCTCCTCCAACAAGTGCCTGGAAGTACTTCATTTTCCAGCAAGCATCCTATCCGAAGGCACTGAAAGTTTTCATTCTGTCATTTAGCCTAGCTCCATCAAGTGCTTGGAGGCAATCCAGTAGTAAACCTCCTGCCTGAAGGTGCTCAGCTTTCTCACTCTGTGGGCTGGGAAGCCAACTGTGCTATATCATGCTGGTCTCCTGGTTCTGCTGCTGATTCTTGCCATATCTGGTGTTACAGTTATCTGTCTCTTGGGTCTAGTAGGTTCCCAAAGCACAGTCCCTGGGTCCAAAGGAAGCAATCTTTTCCCTCTCTTCTTAGTCATAGTGGTTCCCCTTCTTTGCTTCTGAGATGGTTTATTTTAAGCCTAGTGGGATGGCAAAACTGACCAATCCCACATTAGGGTTCTATACATTCTATTGGCATAGTCCCACAACCAATAAAACTCCCATGCACATTATTTACATTAGCAGAAAGCTATATAATCTCCTTGGTGAGGCACAGTGTTCTATAAATTCTAGAGATAAGTCCCTTGTCAGATATGTTATTACCAAATATTTTTTCCCAATCTGTAGGTTCTCTTTTGACTCTTTTGGAGAATATACAATGTATTTTTAGTGAAGATACAATCATTTTGACATTACAGGTTAAAATTCTAGTTACTATTCTCTGTACTTTGGGATCTGTGACATTGCAAATGGTAATTTCTTCTTGATGAATTAACTCATTTATTACTCTATGATGTCTATCTTTATCTTTTCTAACGGATTTTGTCTTAAAATTTATTTTGACTGATATTAAAATTACCTCTACACTCTCTTATGATTATTGTTGGCATGTGATTTTTTTTTTTTCCATGCTTTCACTTTCAACCTATTTGTATTCTGGGAATTAAATGGTGTCCTTTATAAACTGCACAGAGGTTGGACCACGTTATTTTTGTCCATTGTACCACTCTGTACTTTCCAATTTGAGCAGTTAGTTCATTTATATTCATTATAATTACCACTAAGAAGTCATTAAATTCTGCCATTTTGATATTTGTTTTCTGTGTGTTGAGCTTTATTTCTCTTTGCACATTACTTCTCCTTGCTTTTGTGTTCTGTTAGTTTATGGTAATGAACCATTTTGATTCCCTTCTTTAATTTTGTGTCTATTTTTAGATATTTTCTTAATGGTTTCATGACTATTACATTTAATAGTTTGTACTTACAGCATGTTAGTAAGATGATGCTAACTTAACTTCAGTAACATAAGAAATCTATACTTATACCATTCTTTCTTCCATCTGATTCCATTTTGTTTTTGTTATGACTATGACTTTTTATTTCATGTTTTCTGTAGCATTTTAATTTGATTTTTATACATTTGTTATTAAAATTCATGAAGAAAAACCAAATTATACTCATAGTCCATTCAATTACCTTTATTAGGGATCTATCTTTTTTTATTATTATTTATGTCTTTCAATTAGTTTCTAGTGATTTTCTCTTACATCTGTAGAAATACCATTAGTATTTTTGGTAGGGCTGATCTTCT
>NW_006922223.1:451567-455736 GCF_000298275.1 Orycteropus afer afer | reverse complement strand
AAAAAAAAAAAAAAAAAAAGACCGAAATGGATGACAGAAGAGACACTGAAACTTGGCCTTGAATGGAGAGTGGTCAAAGAAAATGGAAGAAATGACCAGATAAAAGAGCTGAACAAAAGATTTCAAAGAGCAGCTCAAGAAGACATAGCCAATTACTATAATGAAATGTGCAAAGACTTGAAGTTTGAAAAACAAAAGGGAAGAACACTCTAGGCATTTCTTAAGCTGAAAGAATTGAGGAAAATATTGAAGCCTCGAGTTACAATATTGAAAGATTCTATGGGCAAAATATTGAATGATGCAGGAAGCATCAAAAGAAGGTGGAAGGAATACACAGAGTCACTGTACCAAAAGAACTGGTAGATATTCATCCATTTCAGGAGGTGACATGTGATCAAGGATCAATGATATTGTAGGAAGAAGTCAAAGCTGCACTGAAGGAATTGATGAGGAACAAGGCTCCAAGAATTGACAGAATACCCATTGAGATGTTTCAACAAATGAATGCCCCACTGGAGGCACTCACTTGGTTATACCAAGAGATTTGGGAGACAGTTACCTGGCCAACTGACTGGAAAAGATCCATATTTGTGCCCATTCCAGAGAAATCTGATCCTACAGAATGTGGAAATTATCAAACAGTATCATTAATATCACACACAAGTAAAATTCTTACTGAAGAGAGTTCAAAAATGTTTGCAGCAGTATATTGACAGTGAACTTCCAGAGGTGCAAGCTGGATTCAGAAGAGGGCATGGAACAAGGGATATCATATCTGATGTCAGAGGGATCCTGGCTCAGAGCAAAGAATGCCAGACATATATTTATTTCTGTATTATTGACTATGCAGAGGCATTTGATTGTGTGGATCATAACAAATTGTGGATAACATTGAGAGGAATGGGAATTCCAGAACACTTAATTGTACTCATGAGGAACCTGTCCATAGACCAGGAGGCTGTCATTCAAACAGAACAAAGGGACATTGAATGGTTTAAAATCAAGAAGAGTGTGTCATGGTTACATCCTTTCACCATGGTTATTCAATCTATATGCTGAGGAAATAATCTGAGAAGCTGGAGTATATGAAGAAGAATGTGGCATCAAGATTGGAGAGAGAATCATTAACAACCTGCGATATGCTGATGACACAACTTTGCTTGCTGAAAGTGAGGATGACTTGAGGCACTTACTGATGAAGACTGAAGAATACAGTCTGCAGTATGGATTACATCTCAATATAAAGAAAACAAAAATCCTCAGAACTAGACCTATATGCAGCATCACAATAAATGGAGAATAATTTGAAGTTGTCAAAAACTTCACATTTCTTGGTTCTACAAATGAACACCAATAAAAGCAGCAGTCAAGACATCAGATGACATATAGCACTGGACAAGTTCACTGCAAAAGACCTCTTTGTGGTGCTGAGGAGCAAAGATATCTCTTTGAGAACTAGGATGCATCTGACACAAGCCATGATATTTTCAATCATCTCATATGCATGTGAGAGCTGCACAATGAACAAGAAAGACTGAAGAATTGATGCTTTTGAGTTTTGGTGTTGGTGAAGAATGCTGAAAGTACCATGGACTGTTAAAAGAACTAACAAACCTGTCCTGCAGGAAGTGCAGCTGGAAAGCTCCTTGGAAGTAAAAATGGCCAGACTTCGTCTCACCTACTTTGGTCAAGTTATTAGCAGGGACCATTCTTTGGAGAAGACTGTCATGCTTGGCAAGTTGTAGGGTCGATGAAAGAGAGGAAGGCCCTCAACAAGATGTGTTGACATGGGTGGCTACAGCGATGGGCTCAAGGATAGCAGGGATCATGGAGCTCACGTGGGACCAGGCTGTGTTTTGTTTTGCTGTACATAGGGTTGTTATGAGTCGAAGATGACTTGACAGCACCTAACAACAACAACAACAACAATAACAACATAGCATTGGGCAAATCTGCTGTAACGAACTTCTTTCAAGTGCTGAAGAGCAAAGATGTTTCTTAGAAGACTCTGGTGCTTGTGCTTGACACAATGCACAGTATTGTCAATCACCTCATATGCATGTGAGAGCTGGACAATGAAAAAAGAAGATCAAAGAAGTGGTGATGCTTTTGAGTTGTGGTGTTGGTGAAGAATGCTGAATATACCATGGACTGCTAAAAGAACTAATGAATCTGTTCTAGAAGAGGTGCAGCCAGAATGCTCCTTGGTAGCGAGAATGACCAGACTTTGTCTCACCTACTTTGGTCATGTTGTAAGAAAGCATCATTCCCTGAAGAAGGATATCATGCTTGGCAAAGTTGGGGGACAATGAAAAGGGGAAGGCCTTAAGTGAGATGGATTGACACAGCGGCTGCAACAATGGGCTCAGGCATAACAAAAATTGTGGGGCTAGCACAGGACCAGGCAGTGTTTCATCTTGCTGTACATGAGGTTGTTATGAGTTGGAGACAACTCAATGGCACCTAACAACAACAACAATATATATGTAAGGGTTCCGCTTACCTAGTACCACTCTGACAAGAATATACCCTGCCTTAAAAAATAGGAGTTTATTCTCTTACAGTTTGGAAGTTTCAAGGCTGACTTCAAAGTGCCAGGCTCTCGGGGCTGTGTGAAAGCCCTGTGACCTTGGGCTTCAGCTCTGCCTCTTGCTCCCAGCCCACTAAAGCTAGAGGTATCTCTTCACTCAGGCAGCTACTGGCTGCTGAGGCTAAAGAGCCCAAGGCCGACAAATAAAATGACATAAACCTGGTGCTACCACATCACATGGCAGACCTTTAATTCAAGTCCATTGTAAGTTCCAAGGTCAGCAGTGCATGGCAGGCTGCTGAACAATGACACAGTTACATGCAGGGTCCAAGCTTGCCATAAGCTAGAGACCATTCCCCAAGCCTTCTGCTTATATACAGGAAGCAGACCACATCCCCCAAGGCAGCTACTCAACTGTGCACAGTAGATTCCACCATGGAGTTGATTACCAGTCTCATCATGGGGAATACTACATCCAGCTGCCCAGCCACTCAACCAGGCCCTGCCAAGTTGACACACAAACTGAACTACCACAATTCCACCCCTTATCAACTTGGCATCTGTACAGATCTTCATTGGGTAGCATCTATACAGATCTCTCTCACTGGGTAGCTCCAGTCCCCTAGTTCATCTAAGTGGTGACCTCACCCCCTTGGCCGGGTGGGCCCTGTTCCTCTCCCTCTTGAGCATGGCAGCCCTGCCCCCTCACTTTTGGGCACCAGCTATGACACAATCCCACTGGCTCACATGAACAAGCAGCCTTACATTCCAGAACCAAGATTGTGAAGGCCTGGTTTCACTAGGAGGTTGTGGTGGTTCCACCCCCAAGAGCTGTGGTCCTACCCTTTCAGGGTGAGGCAGCTTTGCTTCCCATTTCCTTAGTCTCTCCACTTCTGTCAATTAATGCCCAAGGGCAACCCACTCCGACAGAAATCTTCCTGCCCAAATAAAAAGAACTCAGCTTTCTTGCTCCATGGAGTGGCTAACCTGCTACCCATCTCATGATGTGGATCCCTTCCACCAATTAATGCCTGAAGGCAACCCACTCCACGAGGAAGCCACCTGCCCAGTGGTACCTGGCTTTCTCCTCTGTAGGTTGGTCAGCCTGTTGTTGTCTAATGCCAGTTCTTGGCTCTGTTTCTGTCATCTCTCATGTCATAGGCTGGAGTCTCTTTGCCAAGGTCCCAGGTCAAGGATGTACTCCACTCCTGTTTCCACATTTTAGGTATCTATCAGAGCAGCACCCCCAGTGTTGGTGAAGAATGCTGAAAGTACCATGGACTGCTAATAGAATTGAAAAGGTGCAGCTGGAATGCTCCCTGGAAGCAAGAATGGTCAGACTTTGTTTGACCTACTTTGGTCATTTGTAAGAAGGGACCATTCGACAGCACCTAACAATAACAACATACATGTAAGGATTAAATATTATATGTTTAATTTGTAAAATGACCATTATCAAATAATTTATTCACCAAAATTACATTCTTAATATTTATTTTTACATTTACTGTCACATGAGATGTTTTCAATTTCCTGTGACATTCTTTAAAACCACCATGTGTTTCAATACAATGTATTTATTATTATTTTTATTTTTATTATTTTTATTTATTTATTTATTTATTTTTATTAGGATTTG
>NW_006922223.1:444771-447692 GCF_000298275.1 Orycteropus afer afer | reverse complement strand
CAACCTTCCTTCCGAGGAGTGGCTGGTGGGTTTGAACCGCCAGCCTTCTGGTTAGCAGTCAAGTGCCTTAGCCACTATGCTACCAGAGCTCCAAGATTATGGCTAGAAAGCCTATATAAAAGTGATTCATCACACAACACATTTGTAAGAATGAGAAGAATCTAGGTAACTGAGCTTGGAGGAAAAAAAAAATACACACACACACACACACACACACACACATATATATATATAACCAGCAATAACCAAATACCATATATCAGAATATCTAGGAAAGGTACTTGCTCTTCTTGTTTTTACTACAGAACAGAAATGGATTATACACAACAGGTGTTTCAGGAATATTTTCTCAGTACATAGTAAATGCAAGACACTGGAGTGATAACAAAGAGAGTTTGTGAGCCCTATTTTTATATACCACCACTTGTCTGTCAGTGTGTTATACTCTGGGGCTTGCATGTGGCTGTGAGACTGGGGATGTGCCACAGGTATTTCAAACACCAGGAGAGTCACTAATAATGGATAGGTCTTTGTCTGTAAGAAGGAAGGGGCCATCTAATTCTCAAAGAACTGGCCAGTGAAAACCTTATGAATGACAGTGAAACACTGTCTGATGTAATACTGGAAATCTTTATGAATAGCCTTGAAGTTTTGTCTGATACAGTGCCTGAAGGTGAGCCCCTCAGGTCAGAAGGCACTCAAAATATGTCTGTGGGAGAACTGCCTCCTCAAAGTAGAGTCTACCTTAATGACATGGATGGAGTAAATGTTTCAGAACCTCCAATTGCTTGTGTGGCATGACCAAAATGGGAAGAAACAGCTGCAAACATCCATTAAAATCAGGACATGAAATGTATGAAGTATGAATCTAGGAAAATTGGAAGTTCTCAAAAATGAATTGGAAAGCATAAAGATCAGTATCATAGGCATCAGTGAGCTGAAATCGATTGATCTTGGCCTTTTTGAATCAGAAAATCATATGATCTACTATTCTGGAAATAAAAATTGAAGAGGAATGGCATGCCATTTATCACCACAAAGAATGCTTAAAGATCTATCCTGAAGTACAAAGCTCTCAATGACAGGAAAATATCCATATTCCCAAAAGGAAAAACAGTTAAAACTACTGTTATTCAAATTTACACACTGAGCACTAAAGACAATGATGAAGAAATTAAAGATTTTTACCAACTTCTGTTGTCTGAAATTGACCAAATTTGTAATTAAGGTGGACTGATTATTACTGATGATTTGAATGTAGAAGTTAGAAATGAAGAATAACTGGTAGCTGGAAAATATGACATTGGTGATACAAATGACACTGGAGATTGCATGATAGAATTTTGAAAGACCAACTACTTGTTCAGTAAAAATACTTTTTTTCAACAACATAAACAGTGGTTATACACATGGACTTCACCAGATGGAATACACAAGAAAAAGATTGACTAAGTCTGTGCAAAGAGGTGATAAAGAAGTTCAATATCTACAGGCAAAATGAGGCCACAAGCTGATTGTGGAATAGATCATCTACTGTTCATATGCAAGTTCAAGTTAAAGCTGAAGACAATTAAAACAAGTCCAAGACCTAAAATATGACCTTGATTGTATTCCACCTAAATTTAGAGATCATCAACAGAATAGAATTAATGCAGTGAACACCATTGACGAAAACCAAACCAATGATGAGGTGACATCAAGGTCATCACCCATGAAGAAAGAAAAGGGTCATTAATAAGACAAGAAAGGAAGAAAATACCAAAATGGATGTCAAAAGAGACTCTGAAACTTGCCTTGAATGGACAGAAGCTAAACCAAATAGAAGAAATGACAATACTGAAGAGCAAACAGAAAATTTCCAAGAGGAGCTTGAGAAGACAAAGTCAATTATTATAATGAAATGTGTAAAGACCAGGAGTTAGAAAACTAAAAGGGAAGAACATGCTTTGCATTTCAAAATGAAAGAACTGAAGAAAAATTCAAGCCTTGAGTTGCAATATTGAAAGATTCTATGGGCAAAATATACAATGATGCAGGAAGCAACAAGAGAAGATGGGAGATATACACTGAGTCACTTTACCAAAAATAATTGGTCAATATTCATCTATTTCGAGAGGTAATGTATGATCAAGAACCATTGGTACTGAAGGAAGAAGTTGCTGCAATGAAAGAACTGGCAAAAAACAAGGATCCTGGAAATGATGGGATGCCCATTGAGATGTTTTAACAAAGAGATGCTGCACTGGGGGTATGTACTCATCTATGCTAAGAAATTTTGAAGACAGCTAGCTGGCCAACTGACTGGAAAAGATCCATATTTGGACCCATTACAAAGAGAGTTGATCTAACAGAATGTAGAAATTATTGAACAATATCATCAATATCACAAAGAAGTAAAATTTTGCTGAAGATAACTGAAAAATGATTGTTGTAATATATTGACAGGAGACTTCCAGAAATGCCAGCTGGATTCTGAAGAGGACATGAAATGAGGAATATCATTGCTGATGTCAGATGGATCTTGGCTGAAAACAAAGAATACCAGAAAGAGGTTTCCCTGTGTTCTATTGACTATGCAAAGGTATTCGACTGTGTGAATCATAGAAAATTATGGATAACATTGAGAAGAATGAGAATTCCAGAACACTAAATTGTGCTCATAAGGAAGCTGTATAAAGCAGATTAGGAAGCTGTTGTTTGAACAGAACAAGGGAATAGTACATGGTTTAAAATCAGAAAGAGAGTGTGTCAGGGTTGTGTCCTTTCACCATATTTATTCAATCTGTATACTGAGAAAATAATCTGAGAAACTGGACTGTATAAAGAAGAATGTGGCATCAGGATTGGAGGAAGACTCATTAACAACCTGTGATATGCAGATGACACAACCTTGCTTGATGAAAGTGAAGATGACTTGAAGC
>NW_006922223.1:438267-440963 GCF_000298275.1 Orycteropus afer afer | reverse complement strand
GGTCCCTCTCAGGAGGGTAACAAGGGAAAGTGTTCTGTGCAGATCAGTGAGTAAGCACAAGCCTGCCCGTGCTTACCTTGCTCCCGGAGACCTGGTCCCTCTCGGGAGGGTAACAAGGGAAAGTGCTCAGTGCAGATCAGTGAGTAAGCACAAGCATGCCCATGCTTACCTCGCTCCCAGTGACTAAGCACAAGCCCGCCCATGCTTACCTAGCTCCCAGAGACCCAGTCTCTCTCGGGAGGGTAACAAGGGAAAATGTTCAGTGCAGATCAGTGAGTAAGCACAAGCCCGCCTTGTTTCAGTACCTATGCTTAAACCAATGGAAATAGCAGTGAATAAATCTGATGTCATTGGGCAAATCTACTGCAAAAGACATCTTTAAACTGATGAAGAGCAAAGATTTCTCTTTGAAGACTAAGGTATGCTTAACCCAAGCCATGGTGTTTTCAATCACCTTGAATATATGTGAAAACTAGAAATAAGGAAGACCAAAGAAGAGTTGATGGTTTTGAGTTGGGGTGTTGGTGAAGAATACTGAAAGTACCATGAACTTCCAGAAGAACTATCAAATCTGTCTTGGAAGAAGTGCAGCCAGAATGCCTCTTAGAAGCAAGAATGGCCAGACTTCATCTGACCTACTTTGGTCATGTTGTCAGAAGGGACCATTTCCTTTAGTAAGACATCAAGAATGGTAAAGAGGAGTGTTAGCAAAAAAAGGGGAAGGCCCTCAACAAGATAGATTGACACAGTGGCTGCAATGATGAGCTCAGGTGTAGCAATGATTGGGAGGTTGTCTCAGAAACAGACACTCTTTTGTTCTGTTGTACATAGGGTCACTATGAGTCAGAGCCGTCTGGACTGCACCTAACATCAACAACATTTGTACATAATTACCTAACCTCATAAAGATGTATCCAGACTTACATAAAAAACAAAACAAAACAAAATAAAAAAACAAATTCATATAAAGGACCAAGTATAGTGCCTGGTTCACACTTTGGCTTAAATGATGATTATATACTGACTGCTAACCAGAAGGCTGGTGGTTCAAACCCACCAGCCACTCCTCGGAAGGAAGATGAGGCAATCTACTTACGTAGTGATACTGCCTTGGAAACCCAAGGAGGGGTCACTATGAGTCGGGTCTGACTCGATGGCGTATAACAACAATAACAACAATCATTCTATAAAAACAATCAGAAAGACTTTTTGGGCTGCCATGTAAGATGTAAAGAAGCTCTGGTGGTGCAGTGGGTAAGATATTTGGCTGCTAACCAGAAAGTCAGCAGGAGCTAGATGGGGGCAATCTACTTCCATAAAGATTCACAGCCTTGGAAACATTTTGGTGATTGCTATGAGTCGAAATCTATCCAATGGCGGTGTGTTTTGTTTGGTTTCAGTAATATGTGTTGCTGTTGTTGTTATGTGCCCTAGATTTGGACCCACACATAGCAACCCCTCCCTGGATTTCCAAGGCAGTATCACCATGAAGTAGATTGCCCAACCTTCCTTCCGAGGAATGGCTGGTGGGTTTGAACTGCCAGCCTTCTGGTTAGCAGTTGTTGTTGTTGTTGTTGTTATGTGCTGTCGAGTAGGCCCTGACTATAGCAACCCCTTCTTGGGTTTCCAAAGCAGGATCACTACAGATGTAGAATTGCCCAACCTTCTTTTCAAGGTTAGCAGTAGTAAGACAAAATAATGTTGAAACTCTTTCCTTTCTATGATGTTGTTGTTGTTTGTCATCTATAGTTATAACCTAGCATCCATATGTTTCACCCTTTTGGGATGCTTAATTGAGCAAAAACACATTGCCTTAATACATCTACAAAGTGGTGGATCTCAGAAAGAACTACATTTTTTACAAAAGAATGTCGTAACACTTAAATGGCACTTTAGAGTTTTCCAGTTTTGGGGGTTGGATGGTTTACAAATGTGGCCACCTTACTTTCTGATTATATGCTGGGAGACAAGTTCTTATAAGTGCCAACAGAGACAGGAAGGCCTGCTCAGGAAAATGTAACCTCAGTTGCCAAAGACAAAGAAAGAGGCTCTAACTGAAGACTGAGGTGGCAGAGCTAGGACTTGGCTAAGAAAAAGAGGAAAGGGTAGTATCAAGTGTAGCATTGGCATTTGAAGCAGGAAATCGACACAGGGAAACTTTACAGGAAAAAAAGGAACAAAGACAGCTGACAAGGGGACACTAAGGCAAAAAGAAGAAAAGACATTGACGGGCAGCCAGGCACTAGCCTCATACCTGCTGTTCTCACTGTTGTTGTTAGGTGCCATTAAGTGAGCTCCGACTCATGTTGTTGTTTTTAGGTGCCATTGAGTCATTTCCAACTCATAGCGACCCCATGCACAGCAGAACGAAACACTGCCTGATCCCGCACCAGCACCACAATCCTTGCTATACTTGAGCCCATCATTGCAGCCACCGTATCAATCCATCAAGTTGAAGGCCTCCCTCTCTTTCGTTGACCCTCCACCCTACAAAGCACAACATCCTTCTCCAGGGAATGGTCCCTTCTTACAACATGACCAAAATAGGTGAGACGAAGTCTGGCCATTCTTGCTTCCAAGGAGCATTCTGGCTGCGCTTCCTCCAGGACAAATCTGTTAGTTCTTATAGCAGTCCATGGTACTTTCAGCATTCTTCGCCAGCACCACAACTCAAAAGCATCAACTCTTCTTCGGTC
>NW_006922223.1:422979-437211 GCF_000298275.1 Orycteropus afer afer | reverse complement strand
AGGTAGCTGTCTTCCAAATCTCTTGGCATAACTGTCTTTCAGTCCCACTCATAGCAACCTTATATACAACAGAATAAAGCCTTGTCCTGTGCCAGGCTCACAATCCTTGCCACACCTGAGCCCATCATTTTAGCCAATACTTCTTGTTGAGGGCCTTCTTGTTTTTCATTTACCCTCCACTTCTGAGTATGATATCCTTCTCCAGAGAATTGTTCCTTCTGACAACATGACCAAATTTGGGGAGATGAAAGAGTGCTGGAAATTGTGACTGATAACAAACAGGAAGCAGACATGGTTTGAAAAATGTGTCAACTTCTAAAATGGGCATCATGGGGCCTATGATGAAGTATGCAGCTCTTCAAAAATGAGTTTAGAGCTCAGTAGGCTCTAAAAGACAAGGAAATCCATGCCCTCTATTTCCAAGCCACCAACTGTTCATGATTTCACTTTTAAGTTTTTCAAAGTGATTCAGCACCCAAGAATATTTTAAGAAATATGGAAACATTCAACTACCTTTATGCTTTTAATTTAAAAAATCCTAGTACAGATGATTTAAAAAAGATTAATGATGTGATGTAAGTTTTGGATAAACATGTAATCTTTTCTTCATTCTCTATATATCTGATAGTAGGGAAAGTACTCTAGTTAACAGCAGAAAAATGCCTCGTCATTGTGCAAGGGATATGAAAGAAAGGTAATAAACAAATAAAAAAAGTAATTTGAGGTAATTAAAGATCATATAAGTACTATGATAAATGGGGTAATATAAACTAGAGAACATGTTGCTGTTGTTGTTGTTGTTATGTGCCGTCGAGTCGGACCCGACTCATAGTGACCCTTCCTTGGATTTCCAAGGCAGTATCACTACGGAAGTAGATTGCCCCATCTTCCTTCTGAGGAGTGGCTGGTGGGTATGAACTGCCAGCCTTCTAGTTAGCATTCAAGTGCCTTAGGCACTATGCTACCAGAGCTCCAAAGAGAACATTGTTGTTGTTGTTGTTATGTGCCCTCGAGTCGGACCTGACTCATAGGGACCCCTCCTTGGGTTTCTGAGGCAGTATCACTATGGAAGTAGATTGCCCCATCTTGCTTCCAAGGAGTGGCTGATGGGTTTGAACTGCCAGCCTTCTGGTTAGCAATCAAGCGCCTTAGACACTATGCTACCAGAGCTCCAAAAAAGAACATGAGGAAGAGTAAATTATAGCATTTAGAGAAAGAGTCTGTTAGGATAATCCATATGAACTGAGACCTACAGAATAAAAAAAAAAAAATTCAGTTATGCTAAGAGTAATGGAAATTGTTTCTAGGTAGATGTAACTTTGGGAACTCTGGTGGCATAGTGCTTAAGGCATTTGTCTGCCAATCAGAAGGCTGGCAGTTCAAACCCACCAGCTACTCCTCAGAAAGAAGAATGGGCAATCAATTTCCATAGAGATACCACCTCAGAAATACAAGGAGGGGTCACTATGAGATCAATTGTCTCAACGGTAGTGAGTTTAGTTTTTGGTTTTAATGTAATTTCAACTATGACATTCCTTAAGTAATAAATTCTAGTGTGTATGAAGAACATTAACTATTTAGCTGAAATCTAGTGAGCAAGGAAACAGTTTCAGATTTGATTGTAGAGATGGATATCAGATTACATTTATTTTTTTCTGTCTTCCTGTGGTTAAAAGTATAGCTCACACTTTGATGACTAAGGTGCACCTGATACAAGCCACGGTATTATCAATCACCTCATATGCATAAAAAAGCTAGACAATGAGTAAGGAAGACTGAAGAACAGTTGATGCCTTTGAATTATTGTGTTGGTCAATGTGATAGTTGAAGCTGTGTGTCAGTTAGGCTGAACCATGATTCTGTGTGGTTTAAACAACTGTGATGTGAGTTATTCCCATGATGGGATTGGATGTATATGTTTTGAGCAGCCAATTAATTGAAAGAGAGTTTCCCTAGGACTGTGGCCTGACATCAATATATTTTTGGATATCCTGGGAAAAGAGACACTCTTCTGTGGATTGGGATTCTATTGTGCTGCCTACAACTGTCCATGAACAAACAATACATTCGGTCTGGAGATCATGGATTTGTCATTTATTGAAGTCAAAAGCCTGTATACTGCTTGCCAACCTTGAGTTCATCAGACCCTGCAGCTTCATGAGTCAGGACAAGCTTGCAGCTTATGCTTGATCCAAGAGCTTGGGACTTTCCAGGTTCTATAAGTGTGTTAACCATTTTTCTAAGATAAATTTCTTTTTTTTTTTTTTTTCTCTCTCTCTATATATAAACTTTACTGGTTTTGCTTCTCTAGAGAACATAGTCTATCACATTTGGTACTGGGAGTGGTTCTAGGGAGACAAAATCATAAGGATGGGCTTCCTAAATTGGCTCTCACTATTTATGATTGGATTCGCCAGTTTGATTAATCATAAGGCACCAGTGACCCTGCCTCCATTAGTAAAGAGGATCCTGCTAATCTGTGTCATGAGGTGGTAAGATTAATATGCAAAATAGCATCACCAATAGATTGAGTACTTTTGAGAAGTGATGGTCTGGATGATGACATATTTGATACTTTTCTGCAATTTTGTCAGCATGAGTATAAGGAAGCTGGTTGGTTGGTCCTACAATAGACAAAGTGGTGAAAGAATAAAATGAGTTTGGGGCTGCTGAGTCACACCTCAAAGGCCTCATAAAAGACTTCAGTGTTTCCAGTTGTGCTCTAAAAGAAAGCCTTCTTTCTTCTAGTAACAGAGCTCACATTGCCAAAAAACAAACCCAGAGTCTTGTAAGGATGGCTGAATTACAATTTCAATTAAATTGCCAACCCAGAATGGTGTTTGAAGATAAAGTGAGGACATTGATTTGGAAAAAATGGGGTCCTGAAACCTGGAATGGGGACCTAGGGGTAGATAGTCAGGAAGATCAGGATATAGAGCCTGTAAATTCTGTTGAATCCCTTCCATCTGAAGGGATTACAATAAAACCATTATCCTTTCCACCTCAATTTGATAGGATTAACCCAACTGTTTCTGCTGAGCCATTGCTTGAGGCAGAGGGCATGGAAGACATTGCTGAATGTTCTCAGGAACTTCTCCAACCACCCATTGTAGCTGCTAGACCTATAACTAAAGTTAAGCCCAAACAAGCCCTAAAAGGTGAAATACAAAGTGTGACTGAGGAGTTGAAAAGACCTACTTGATTTTGCTAACATGTACAGACAGAAACCTGGAGAAAATGTATGGAATGGCTACTGAGGGTGTGGAATAATGGTGCAAGGAATGTAACATTGGATTAGTCTGAGTATACTGATTTAGAACTACTAAGTATGGATTCTTCATTCAATGTTTCAGCTTAAGAGTTTAGGAAAGGATCTAATAGTTTATTTGGTTGGCTTACTGAAGCATGGATTTTGTGGTGGGCTACCTTAAGTCAAGTTGAACTACCAAATCTGTCTTTGTTTAATGTAGAAGAAGGTATCCAGAGTCTTAGGGAAATTGCCCTGTTAAAATGGATTTATCAGATTAGACCCCTAGAGCCACAAATGGAGAATCCAGAGGACCTGCCTTTCAGCAATATGGTGAGGAATAGATTTGTGAAGGGAGCCCTAACATCTTTTAAGACTGCTGTGGTTGCTATTTCATGTAAGCCAGATTTGACAGTAGGAACTGCCCTAATTGAACTAAGACCCTTAATTACTATGGGGCTGATTGGACCCCGTGTAAGTAGTGGCTAAGTGGCAGCAGTTAATTGAAAAAAAAAAAAAAACAAGGTGGGTATGGTTACAATAATGGACAGCAGAATTGGAACAGTAATCAGAATACTCCACCTCATGTGGAATTATGACATTGACTACTTAAGCATGGTGTTCCTAGGAGTGAAATACATGACAAACCTACTAAATATTTACTTGATCTGTATAGACAGAAGAATTCTAGGTCACATGAATAGTAGCCTAGATTGAATTACCAGAATACAGAGTCACAGCCTCTCAATCAATTCCCAGAATTGAGTCTGTTTACAGAACCACAACCCCTTGAATGAAGGGGAAGACAGATCCCCTTGAGGAAAGACCCTAGTACATTGTCAAAAATTTATGTCAATCTCTCTCCCAGCTTTCCCCAAAGTGTTCTGAGGCCTATTATGACTGTGACTGTTGATTGGAGAAAAGGAAATAATAAGACTTTTGGGGGGTTACTAGACACTGGCTCTGAACTCACACTAATTCCAGGAGAACCAAAGTATCATTGTGGCCCATAAGTCAGAGTGGAGGCATAAGGAGGTCAAGATATTGATGGAGTCTTAGCTCAGATGTGTCTCAGAGTGGGTCTAGTAGGTGCCCAATCCCCACCTGCAGTGATTTACCCAGTTCCAGAATGCATAATTGGAATAGATAAACTGAGCAATTGGCAGAATTCCAGAATTGGGTCATGGACATGTGGAGTAAGAGTTAGGGCTATTATGGTAGGAAAAGCCAAGTGGAAGCCATTAGAATTGCCTCTACCTACAAAAATAGTAAACCAAAAGCAATACCACATCCCTTACAGAGATTTCTGCCACCATCAAAGTCTTGAAGGATGCAGGAGTGGTGATTGCCACCACATCCCCATTTAATTCAACAATTTGGCATGTGCAAAAAACAGATGGATCTTGGCAAACAATAGTAAATTATCATGAACTTAATTGGGTGATGACTCCATTTGCAGCTGATGTTCCTGATGTAGTTTAATCATTTGAGCAAACTGGTACATCTCCTGGTACTTGGTATGCAGCTTTTGATCTGGCCAATGCCTTTCACTCGATACCGATTTCAAAGGACCATCAGAAGCAGTTTGTCTTCAGCTGGAAAGGACAACAATATACTTTCACAGTGCTTCCTCAGGTATATCAACTCCCCCGGACTATGTCATAATTTAGTCTATAGGGACCTTGATCGCCTTTCCCTTCCACAAGACATCACACTGGTCCATTATTTTGATGACATTATTATGCATATTGGACCTAGTAATTAATAAGTATCAAGGACTCTAGACTTATTGGTGAGACATATGCATGCTAGATGGTGGGAAATTAACCCAACACAAATTTAGAACCTTCCCCCTCAGTGAAATTTCTAGGGGTCCGATGGTGTGGAGCATGTAGAGATATTCCTACTAAAGTGAAGGATGTTATTGTATCTGGCTTCCCCCACAACTATAAAGGAGGCACAGTGTCTGGTGGGCCTCTTTGGATTTTGGAGGCAACATATCCCTCAATTGGGTGTGTTGCTTAGGCCTATTTATCAAGTGACTCAGAAAGCTGCTAATTTTGAGTGGGACCCAGAATAACAGAAGGCTCTGCAACAGGTTCAGACTGCCATGCAGGCTGCTCTGCCATTTGGGCCATATTATCTGGCTGATCCAATGGTGCTTGAAGTGTCTGAAGCACACAGAGATGCTGTTTGGAGTCTTTCGCAGATCTTTATTGATGAATCACAACCCAGACCCTTGGGGTTTTAGAACAAAGCCCTGTCATCCTCTGCAGATATCTACTCTCCTTTTGAGAAACAGCTTTTGCATTGCTACTGGGCTTTATCAGAGACTGAATGTCTAACCATGGGCCACCAAGTCACCATGAGGCCTGAGCTACCTATCATGATCTGGGTGTTGTCTGACCCAAAGAGTCATAAAGGCAGAGGTGCACAGGCAGCAGTTCATCATTAAATGGAAGTGGTATATCAGAGATTGGGCTCAAGGAGGACCAGAAGGCACAAGTAAGTTGCATGAGGAAGTGACACAAATGCCTATGGTCTCCACTCCAGTCACAATGTCTTCCCTCTCCCAGTCTGCACCTATGGCCTCATGGAGAGTTCCTTATGATCAGTTGAAGGAGGAAGAGAAAACTCGTGCCTGGATTATAGATGGTTCTGCTTGATATGCAGGCACCATTCAAAAGTGGACAGCACTGGCACTGCAGCCCCTTTCTGGTTCTTCCTTGAAGGACAGTGGTGAAGGGAAATTCTCCTAATGGGCAGAACTTGGATCCATGCATATGGCTATTCACTTTGCATGGAAAAGAAATGGACAGATGTGAGACTGTATACAGAATCATGGGTTGTGGCTAATGGTTTGGCCAGATGGTCTGGGACTTGGAAGGAGGATGATTGGAAAATTAGTGACCAGGATGCATGGGGAAGAGGTATGTTGATAGATCTCTCTGGGCCAAAGAAATAAACATATTTGTATCTCATGTGAATGCCCACCAAAAGGTGACCTCAGCAGAGGAGGACTTTAACAATCAGGTGGGTAGGATAACATGTTCAGTGGAAACCAGCCATCCTTTTTCCTCCATCTACTTCTGTCATTGCTCAATGGGCTCATGAACAAAGTGGCAATGGTGGCATGGATGGAGGTTATGCATGGGTTCAGCAACATGGACTTCCATTTACCAAGGCTGATTTGGCTACCACCACTGCCGAGTGAGTGCCCAACCTGCCAGCAGCAGAGACCAGCACTGAGTCCGCAATATGGAACAATTCCTCAGGGTGATCAGCCAGCCACCTGGTGGCAGGTTGATTATGTTGGACCACTTCCATCATCAAAAGTACACTGATTTGTTGTTACTGGAATAGATAGATACTTATTCTGGATATGGATTTGCCTTCCCTTCACTCAATGCTTCTTCCAAAACTACCATCTGTGGACTTTCCAAATGCCTTATCCACTGTCATTGTATGCCACACAGCGTTGCTTAAGATCAAGGGAGTCACTTCATAGCAAATGAAGCACAGAAATGGGCCTATGCTCATGGAATTCACTGGTCTTACCATGTTCCCCCTTATCCAGAAGCAGCTGGCTTGATAGAACAATGGAATAGCCTACTGAAAACACAATTATGATGTCAGCTAGGTGGCGTTACCTTGAAGGGTAGGGGCAATGTTCTCCAGGAAGCTGTATATGCTCTAAACCAGCATCCAATGTACAGTGCTGTTTCTCCAATAGCCAGAATCCATGAGTCCAGAAACCAAATTCACTATCATCCCTAGTGACACATTCAAAATATTTTTGCTTTCTGTCCTTGCTCCACATGCTCTGTGGGTCTGGAGATCTCAGTCCCAAAGAAAGGATCACTGCCAACTAGAGACACAATACTGACTACATTGAACTGGAAGTTAAGAATGCCACACGGCCATTTTGGCTTCCTTATGCCTCTGGATCAACAGACAAAGAAGAGCATAACTGTACCATCTGGTATGATAGATCCTGATTACCAAGGGGAAATTGGATTGACATTACATGATGGACATAAAAAAAAAATGTCTGGAATAAAATGGATTTTTTTAGGATGTCTCTTAGTATTACCATGACCTGTGATTAAAAGCAATGGAAAATTCCAGCAACCAAATTCTGATGTGACTACTAATGACCCAGAACCTTCAAGAGTGAAGGGTTGAGTCAACCCACCAGGCAAAGAACCATGAACAGCTGAGGTGCTTGCTGAGAGCAAGGGAAATACAGAATGGGTGATGGAATTAGGCAGTTCTGAATACCAGCTATGATCATGTGACCAGTTGCAGAAACGAGAACTGTGATAGTTATATTTCTTCACTATATATGTGCATCAAACATTTTTGTTTCCTTCTGTTATGAACTATGAAATGTAAATAAGGTCATTGCTTTTTGGTTGTATGTGTTACTTTATCAAGTTAGGAACAAATATTACTTGATAATTGTACTTATTTAGAGATTATATGTGGTTAAGAAAATGTGTACAACTGGCAAACTGACAAAGGGGTGGATTGTGATAATTGGTTCTGTGTGTCAACTTGGCTGGACCACAATTCTGTGTTCTTTAAGCAATTATGACATGGGTTATTCCTATGATGGAATCAGATGTATATGTGTTGAGGGGCTAATCTTTTGAAAGGGAGTTTCCCTAGGGGTGTGACATGCTTCGAATATATTTATGGACATCCTAGGAAAAGATCGGGATCCTGTTGTGCTGCCTACAACTGTCCATGAGTGAACAACCCACCATTCAGCCAGGAGATCTTGGATTTGTCATTCATTGGAGTCAACAGCCATTATACTGCCTGCCAACCTTGAGCTCCTCAGCTTCTGCAGGTGCAGAAGTTGGGAAAAGCCTCCAGCTTGACGTTGGATTCAAGAACTTGGGACTTACCAGCTTCTATATGTTTGTGAGCCATTTTCCTAAGATAAATTTTTCTTTCTTTATATGTATATATAAGCTTACTGGTTTTGCTTCTCTAGAGAACCTAGCCTAACACAGTGAAGAATATTGAATATAGCACAGACTGCCAGAAGAACAAATAAATCTGTCTTCGAAGATGTATAACCAGAACGTTCCCTAAGAGAGGGTGACAAGACCTTATTTCACATACTGTGGACATGTTATCAGGAGGGATCAATCCTTGGAGAAGAACAGCTCACTTGATAAAGTAATGAGTCAAGTAGAAACTAAATGAAGGATCATGCAGTGTTTTCTTCTTTTGTTCATGGGATTGCTTTGATATGGAGGTGACTTATCAACACCTAAAATAATGATAATGATAAAAATAAGCAATGTGAATTCATTGAAGGGATTTAAGAGAGAAAGTGGTATGGATAGATTTACATTTAAAACAAAATAAGTGTGAATTTAAGTAAAAAACAAATATATTCAGAAGTGGGAAGCTATTGCATGGTTCTGCACTAAAGGTGATGTTGGCTTCAGTTGAGGTTTAATAGTGACAAGGGAAAGGATGAAATGAAATATACTTCCATGTATAACTCTCAGGTTTGCTTATACATTTTTCTTAGTGACTAAAAGAGGATTAAAGAATAATGCTAAAGTTTTTGCTTAAGTAACTGTAATCTTCCATCCTACCTAATTTATGGGAACGACTTCTAGAGTTTATGAATAATAATTAAGGTCTCATATAAAATTTGTGTTTCAAGCTCAGTGGAATGCAACTGTTGCACAGGTGTCAGCCTGGCTTGCAGACTGAGACAGACTAGTAAGAAAGAGGAGACCATCCACTTCTCAAAGAATTGGCCAGGAAAAACCTTATGAATAGCAGAGAAACACTGTCTGATACATTACTGCACAAATTTATGAATAGTCGAAATACATTGTCAAATACAGGGAAGGAAGATGAGTCACTTAGCTTAGAAAGCTCTCAAAATAGGACTGGGATAGACCTGAATTATCAGAGTAAAATCAGCCTTACTCATATGGATAAGGTAAAGCTTTCAAGACCTCTGTTTGCTGACATGGCACCACTCAAATTGAGGAGAAACAGCAGTAAACATCCATTAATAATTGGAACATGGAATGTACAAAGTATGAATCTAGGAAAATTGGAAGTTTTCAAAAATGAAATGGAATGCATAAAGATTGATATCCTAGGCATTAGTGAGCTGAAATAGACTGGTTTTGGCCATTTTGAATCAGACAACTATATGATCTACTATGCCAGGAATAACAGTTTAAAGAGCAATGGCATGACATTCATCATCACAAAGGATGTTTCAAGATCTGTCCTGAAGTACAATGCTGTCAGTGATAGGATAATATCCATATGTCTACAAGGAAGACCCATTAATATGACTATTATTCCAATTTATGCACCAAACACCAAAGACAAAGATGAGGAAATTGAAGATTTTTATCAACTTCTGCAGTCTGAAGTTGACTGAACTTGCAAACAACATGTGTTAATTATCACTAGTGACTGGAATGCAAAAATTGGAAACAAAGACGAATCACCGGTAGTTTGAAAATTTGGCCTTGGTTACAGAAATAATGCTGAAACTTGCATATAGAATTTTGCAGGACCAATGACTAGTTCACACACACACACACACACAAAATTTTTTCAACAACACAAATGGTGGCTGTATATGTGGACTTCACCAGATGGAACACACAGGAATCAGATTGAATACATCAGTGGCAAGAGGTGATGGACAAGCTCAATATCTTCAGCCAAAACCAGGCCAGGAGCTGATTGTGGAGCAGACCATCAACTGTTCATAGGCAAGTACAACTTGAAGTTAAAGACAATTAAAACAAGTCCATGAGAGCCAAAATATGATCTAGAATATATCCCTCCTGAATTTAGAGACCATCTAAAGAATAGATTTGATGCATTGAACACCAATGAATGGAAACCATATGAATTGTGGGATGACATCAAGAGCATCATCCATAAAGAAAGCAAGAGGTAACTAAAAAGATGAGAAAAGAAGACAAGACCAAAATGGAGACTCTGAAACTTGCCCTTGAGCAGACAGTAGCTAAAGAAAATGGAAGAAATGAGAAGATAAAATAATTGAACCAAAGATTTCCATGAGCATCTTGAGAAGACAAAGCCAATTACTATAATGAAATATGAAATATGAAATATAATGAAAAAAGACTTGGAGTTAGAAAACCAAAAGGGAAGAACACATTCAGTGTTACTCAAGCTGAAAGAATTGAAGAAAAAAATCAACCCTCAAGTTGCAATATTGAAAGATTCTAAGGGCAAAACATTGAATGATACAAGGAACATCAAGAGAAGGAATACACAAAGTCACTGTACCAAAAAGAACTGGTTGATCTTCATCCATTTTAGGAGGTGGCATATGATCGAGAACCAATGGTACTGAAGGAAGAAGTTGAAGCTAAAATGAAGGAATTGGTGAAGAACAAGGCTCCAGGAATTGTTGGAATACCCATTGAGATATTTCAACAAACGGATGTCCCATTGGAGGCACTCACTTGATTATGCCAAGAGATTTGGAAGACAGCTGCATGGCCAACTGACTGGAAGAGATCCATATTTGTACCCATTCCAAAGAAAGGTGATCCCACAGATTGTGGAAATTATAGAACAGTATCATTAATATCACATGCAAGTAAGATTTTACTGAAGATAATTCAAAAACAGTTGCAGCAGTATATTGACAGAGAACTTCCAGAGGTGCAAGCTGGATTCAGAAGAGAACATGGGACAAGGGATATCATAGCTGCTATCAGATGGATCTTGGCTGAAGGCAAAGAATACCAGAAAGATGTTGACTTGCATTTTATTGACTATGCAAATGCTTTTGATTGTGTGGATCATGACAAATTATGGATAGAATTGAGAAGAAGGAGAATTCCCGAACACTTGATTGTGCTCTTGAGGAAGCTGTACCTTGACGAGGAGGCTGTCATTCGAACAGAAAAAGGGGACACTACATGGTTTAAAATCAAGAAAGGAGTGCCTCAGGTTGTATCCTTTCCCCTTACTTATTCAATCTATATACTGAGCAAGTAATCCAAGAAGCTGGACGATATGAAGAAAAACCTGGCATCAGAATTGGAGGAAGAATCATTAACAACCTGAGATACTCAGATGACACAACTTTGCTGTCTGAAAGTGAGGCCAACTTGAGGCACTTACTGATGAAGATTGAGGAACACAGTCTGCAGTATGGACTACATCTCAGTATAAAGAAGACAAAAATCCTCACAACTGGACCAATAAACAGCATCACAATAAATGGAGAAAAGATTGAGTTTGTCAAAGAACTCATGTTGCTTGGTTCTACAATTGAGGCCAATGGAAGCAGCAATGGGGACATTAGATGACATGTAGCACTGAGCAGGTTGGCTGTGAAGGAACTCTTTCAAGTGCTCAGGAGCAAGGATGTCTCCTTGAGGACTAAGGAGCATCTGACATAAGCCATGATATTTCCAATCACTTTGTATTCATGTGAGAGCTGGACAATGAATAAGGAAGACTGAAGAAGAGTTGATGCTTCTGAGTTGTGCTGCTGGCAAAGAATGCTGAAGGTACCATGGACTGCCAAAGAACTAACAGATCTGTCCTGGAGGAAGTTCAGCCGAGATGCTCCTTGGAAGCGAGGATGGACATCTTTGTCTCACTTAGGTTGGTCATGTTGTCACAGGGGATCATTCCCTGGAGAAGGATGTCATGCTTCATAAGGTGGAAGGTCAACAAAGAAGGGGAAGGCCTTCAAGAGATGTAGTGACATGGTGACTGTAACATAGAGCTCAAGTATAGCAAGGATCATGAAGCTGGCGTGAGATCAGGTGATGTTTCGTTCTGCTGTGAATGGGGTCACTATGAGTTGGAAACAACTCAACGGCACCTAACAACAACAACAAAACAACATATAAAATATTATAGAGATTATATAAAGTGAATGTTAGAAATATAAGTAGGGAGCTCAAGATTTCAATATTTGAATCACAATAGCTATTTTTATATAGATTATAATAAATGAAATAAGTCAAATCACCCAAGTGGATAGAATGCAGATAAAGGACTGCTAAGAACTGAGCCACAGGGGTCCAGGTGAGGAGAGGGAAATCAGGCATACCCAAAGCAGCAGTGAGGGAGAGCAGGAAAAAGGGGATGAAAAGTGAGGAACTCAGACCAAGGACCAGTCAGCTGTAGGGATCCAGGTGAGGAGAGGAACTCAGGCATGCCCAAAGCAGCAGGGCAAGAGAGGAGGAGAAAGGGGATTAAAAGGTCTAGGAATCTGGACAGAGGAGGAGTCAGCCACAGTGACCTGGGTAAGGGTGGTAAGAGAGGTTTCCAACAGGGAGGCAAACTTGTCTGTCAGTTTGTCCTATCGTGGTGACATGTTGATGTGAGTTTTGAGGCTGAGCCACTGGTGTTTCTAACTCAGCGAGACGCACATGGTGCACAGGTATCAGCCCAGCTTACAGACTGAGCCAGACTAGGAAGAAGGAGGAGGCCTTCTACTTCTCAAAGAATTGGCCAGGGAAAACTTATGAATAGCAAAGAAGCATTGTTTGATATATGACTGCACAATTTATGAATAGTCTGGCTAGATTAGAAGGCTCTCAAAATAGGACTGGGAAAGAGCTGCATCATCTGCATAACCCAGTCTTAATCCTATGGATAAGGTAAAACTTTTGAGACCTCCATTTGCCGATGTGGCACCACTCAAATTGAAGAGAGACAGCTGCAGATATCCATTAATCATCAGAACATGGAATATATGAAGTATGACTCTAAGAAAATTGGAAGTTGTCAAAAATGAAATGGAACACCTAAAGATTGATATCCTCGGCATTAGTGAGCTGAAATGGACTGGTTTTGGCCATTTTGAATCAGACAACCATGTGATCTACTATGTCGGGAATGACAGTTTGAAGAGGAGTGGCATGCCATTTGTCATCACAAAAGATGTTTCAAGATCTGTCCTGAAGTACAATGATGTCAGTGATAGGATACTATCCATATGCCTACAAAGAAGACCTGTTAATACGACTATTATTCAAATTTATGCACCAAACACCAAAGCCAAAGATGAGGAAGTTGAAGAATTTTATCAACTTCTGCAGTCTGAAATTGACCTGACATGTAATCAGGATATGTTAATTATCACTGGTGACTGGAATGCAAAAGTTGGAAACAAAGAAGAATCACCAGTAGTTGGAAAATTTTACCTTGGCTACAGAAATAATGTGGTAACTTGCATGGTAGAATTTTGCAAGAACAATGACTTGTTCATTGCCCACACCTTTTTTCAACAACACAAACGGACACTCCACACGTGGACTTCACGAGATGGAACACACAGGAATCATACTGACTACATCTGTGGCAAGAGGTGGTGGAAAAGCTCAATATCTTCAGCCAAAACCAGGCCAAGAGCTGATTTTGAAACAGACCATCAACTGCTCATATGCAAGTTGAACTTGAAGTTGAAGTCAATAAAAATAAGTCCAAGAGAGAAAAAATATGATCTTGAATATATCCATCCTGAATTTAGAGACCATCTAAAGAAAAGATTTGATGCATTGAACACCAACAACCGAAAACCAGAAGAATTGTGGGAAGATATCAAGAAAATTATCCATGAAGAAAGGAAGAGATCACTAAAAAGATGAGAAAGGAAGGGAAGACCAAAATGGATGACAGAAGAGACTCTGAAACTTGCCCTTGAGTGGAGAGAAGCTAAAGGCAATGGAAGAAATGACAAGATAAGAGAGCTGAACAGAAGATTTCAAAGAGCAGCTCGAGCAGAAACCAATTACTATAATGAAATGTGCAAAGACCTGGAGTTTGAAAATGAAAAGGGAAGAACCTGCTCAGGATTTCTCAAGCTGAAAGAATTGAAGAAAAAATGCAAGCCTCGAGTTGCAATATTGAGAGATTCTATGGGCAAAATATTGAATGATGCAGGAAACATCAAGAGAAGATGGCAGGAATACACAGAATCACTG
>NW_006922223.1:419397-422649 GCF_000298275.1 Orycteropus afer afer | reverse complement strand
TTACTGAAGATAATTCAAAAATGGTTGCAGCAGTATATTGACAGAGAACTTCCAGAGGTGCAAGCTGGATTCAGAAGAGGACATGGAACAAGGGATATAGCTGCTATCAGATGGATCTTGGCTCAAGGCAAAGAATACCAGAAAGATGTCTACTTGTGTTTTATTGACTATGTAAAGACATTTGATTGTGTGGATCCCGACAAATTATGGATAACATTGAGAAGAATGGGAATTCCTGAGCACTTGATTGTACTCATAAAGAACGTGTACCTTGACCGTGAGGCTGTCATTTGAACTGAACAAGTGGACATTACATAGTTTAAAATCAGGAAGGGAGTGTGTCAGTGTTGTATCCTTTCCCCATACTTATTCAACCTATATGCTGAGCAAGTAAACCAAGAAGCTGGACTATATGGAGAAAAACATGGCATCAGGATTGGAGGAAGAATCATTAACAAGCTGAGATAAGCAGACAACTTTGCTTGCTGAAAGTGAGGATGACTTGAGGCACTTACTGATGAAGGTTGAAGAATACAGTCTGAAGTATGGATTATGTGTCAATATAAAGAAAACAAAATCCTCACAACTGGACCAATGAGCAGCATCACAATAAATGGAGACAAGATTGAGGTTGTCAAAGAATTCACGTTGCTTGGTTCTACAATTGATGTCAATGGAAGCAGCAGTCAGGACATTAGACAACTTGTAGCATTGGGAAAGTCAACCACGAAGGAACTGTTTCAAGTGCTGAGGAGCAAGTATGTCTCCTTGAGGACTAAGGTGCGCCTGACACAAGTCATGATATTTCCAATTGCCTTGTATTCATGTGAGAGCTGGAAAATGAATAAGGAAGACTGAAAAAGAGTTGATGCTTTTGAGTTGTGGTACCAGTAAAGAATACTCAAAACATCATGGACTGCTAAAAGAACTAACAGATCTGTCCTGGAGGAAGTACACCTGAAATGCTCGTTGGAAGCAAGAATGGCCAGACTTCATCTCACCTATTTTGGTCATGTTGTCAGAAGGGACCATTCCTTGGAGAAGGATGTCGTGCTTGGTAGGGTGGAGGGTTGACGAAAGAGGGAGAGGCCTTCAACAAGATGGATTGACACGGTGGCTGCGATGATGGGCTCAAGTATAGCAAGTATCGTGGAGCTGGTGTGGGATGGGCAGTGTTGTGTTCTGCTGTGCATGGCATCGCTATGAGTCAGAAATGACTCTATGGCCTCTAACAACAACAACAAGAACTGAGCACTGAAGGTGGCACTGCCATCAGTAGGTTGGACTGAAATGGAGGGGCCATCAGAGTATCCTACCCATATTTCTGCAGTTATCTATGTACAAGTTGTGGAGTACTGTTTGAGAAAGATCAAGTACTGAAACTTTCTATGAGATTTTACCAAGAGAATTGATCCATAGGATTGCTGACATAGGAACATAGGGTTTGTTGTAGTCCTCCATGGAAGAGCTTCAATGGCTTAGAAGAAGTTATATCAGATTGTAGTTGATAAATAATTCTTCAAAATTGTTTTGAAGCACACACACACACACACACACACACATATATATGGTGAATGTGGACTTCTCATTGGGAGCTCTGGAGGCATAGTGCCTAAGGTATTTGACTACTAACCAGAAGCCTGGTGGTCCAAACCTACCAGCCACTCCTCAGAAAGAAGACTGGGCAATTTACTTCCAAAGACATATTGCATCAGAAACCCAAAGAGGCATTGCTATGAATTGGATTTGACTCGACGGTGTTTTTTTTTTTTTTTTTTTTTCATTTTGTTTTGGTGTGGAAGAGAGGAATGCAATGTAAATGGAAGGTAGTATGTAATCAATGAAAATTCTTTCTTTATTTTTTTTAATTTTAAAGTAAAATATAATGTTGACACATTTACAAATGAATTGTAAAAGAGAATACAACATTATTTCCCCTACACTCTAAACAAAATATAGGGAGAGAAACAAAAGGATAACAGTTATCTTTATCAACTGAGAACTTTGCTGCAAAGTTTCCAACATACTTGGGTACATGTAAGATATAACACTATTTTGGTTTGGTTATTTTCATCATCTTTTCAATAAAAAAGGACTTTTAAGAATGTATAGTTGTAGCTTATTGAATATAGTGTTCACAATGGAACTGACAGCGAATTAGTGAACGTTGCACTGAAATAAGTAAAACTATAATTAACATGCTGTAAAAAAATGAAACTATTAATTGAAAAAAAATAACTCATTTAAGAGCTAAACAGATTAATAATATTATAGGCAAGTGATCTTTTTCTCAAATGAATGTTTATTTACATATAGATACATTTATAAGTAGCAAATATGTCTTGAATTAAAATGGTCAAAAATATATATTTATGTTGTTCATTTGGTTAGGCAATTATTCTGCTTTAATGCTTTGCCACTGTATCATGCCTTAGGCAAATACTCTTGTTGTTCATGAATATTGTAAAAATCTGTAAACTTAACATAAGCATCTTTCAAGCTGTCTGGCCTCTTACAGAGTTTGCAAACCTTAACATTCATTTTAATCTCTGCATTATTGTTATTTGTTGCTTTACATCTTTCTGTCCATCTCCCCACCTCCTGTCTTTCCATCGATCCATCATTTTTTCCAATTAAGGGCAAGTTATATGACAGATATGACAAGCAGTCATTGTCTGATGCCACAGATTCCAAGTAGAAATAATTACTGTGTATGAAATTGAGGAAGTGCACCAAAGCTGCCACCACCAATTCCCATGTCAGTCAGTTTACTCGTTTGAGAAATAGGCATGGGATGAAGTGAAGGGTGAGCAAAATATTAAATTCAATTATAAAAATGATTGTCTAAGATAAGCCATTTTTATTGTCATCAACTAAAAGTAAATTTATATTTCTTTCAGTTTATAACAATTAAATCATTTAATAGTGAATACAGGTATATTTTGAAAAATGCAGAGTTGGAGGGTAAGATTTTTGGAACAATGCTGCAGGCTTTATTTCACAGACATATTCTTGATTTTCTCTTGTTATTGGGCTTGTCGTTAGAGATAAGGAAATGGAAAGTTGTAGCTGATGCATGATAATTACATCTACTTATACAACCATGAACACACAGTGGCTAGTGTAGAAAATATTAGACACAGACATAAACACACAGAATGTATGTGTATATATATATATATATATATATAGTGAATGTGGACTTCACATTGGGAGCTCTGGTGGCATAGTGCCTAAGGCAATTGACTGCTA
>NW_006922223.1:410128-419297 GCF_000298275.1 Orycteropus afer afer | reverse complement strand
TGTGTGTGTGTGTGTGTATGTGTGTATATTTGTTGTTGTTGCTATGTATCATCAAGTTGGACCTGACTCACAGTGACCCATCCTTGGGTTTCTGAGGCAGTATCACTATGGAAGTAGATTTCCCAACCTTCCTTCCAAGGAGTGGCTGGTGGGTTTGAACTGCCAGCCTTCTGGTTAGCAGTCAAGTGTATATACATATACACATATATACATAGTACTTATATACTAAGCTCAGAAGTTATCTTTTGTTTTTATAACTCTATTACAGGAGAGGAAGTGTCAGCCGCAGAGACCGAGGTGAGGAGAGAGAACCTAGGCCATGCCTCCACAGCAGCAAGGCAGGAAGGTGGGAGGAAAGAGAGTTTACCCAACAGAGCTAGGAGTCAGCCAAAGGGATCCAGGTGAGGAGAGGGAACCCAGGCCACTTCCCACAAGTGGCAAGGTGGAAAGGTGGGAGAAAGGAGAGCCCTTATAAGGGCTAGGGGAACCCAGACAGAGTGAGGAGTAAGACATAGGGATCCAGGTAAGGGTGGCTGGAGAGGTTTCCAACAGGTAAGGGAGAGAAACTTGTCTGTTGGTTTGTCCTACTGTGGTGACATGTTGCTGTGTGTCTTGAGGCTGTGCCACTGGTCTTTCAATCCCAGCGGGGTGTACATGACTTACAGACTGACACAGACTAGGAAGAAGAAAAAGGCCATCGACTTCTCAAAGATTTGGCCAGGGAAAACCATATGGATAGCAGAGAAACACTGTCTGAAAGATTACTGCACAAATTTATGAATACTCTGGAAACATTGTCTAATACAAAGGAGGAGGATGAGTCACTTAGGTTAGAAGACTCTCAAAATAGGACTGGGAAAGAGCCGCATCATCAGAGCAACACCAGACTTACTCATATGGATAAGGTAAAGCTTTTGAGACCTCCATTTGTTGATGTAGCACCACACAAATTGAGGAGAAACAACTGCAAACATCCACTAATAATTGGAACATGGAATGTATGAAGTATGAATCTAGGAAAATTGGAAGTTCTCAAAAATCAAATGGAACACATAAAGATTGATATTCTAGGCATTAGTTAGCTGAAATGGACTGGCTTTGCCCATTTTGAATTAGACAAACATATGGTCTATTATGCCAGGAATGGCAGTTTGAAGAGGAATGGTGTGGTATTCATCATCACAAAGGATGTTTACAGATCTGTCCTGAAGTACAATGCTGTCAATGATAGGATAATATCCATATGCCTGCAAGGAAGACCCATTAATATGACTATTACTCAAATTTATGCACCAACCACCAAAGCCAATGATGAGGAAATTGAAGATTTTTATCCATGTCAGCAGTCTGAAATTGACTGAACATGCAATCAGGATAGGTTATCACTGGTACTGGAATGCAAAAGTTGGAAACAAAGATGAATCACCAGTAGTTGGAAAATTTGGCCTTGGTGACAGGAATAATGCTGGAACTTGCATGGTAGAATTTTGCAAAACCCATGACTTATTGATTGCAATTACCTTTTTTTCAACAACACATACAGTAGCTCACCACGTTGACTTCACCAGATGGAACACACAGGAATCAGATTGACTACATCTATGGCAAGAGGTAGTGGAAAAGCTTAATATTTTCAGCCAAAATAAGGCCAAGAGCTGATTGTGGAACAGACTATCAACTGCTCATATGCAAGTTCAACTTGAAGTTGAAGATGATTAAAACAAGTCCAAAGGAGCAAAAATATGATCTTGAATATATCCCTTCTGAATTAGAGACCATCTAAAGAATAGATTTAATTCATTGAACACCAGTGACTGAAAACCAGAAGAATTGTGGGAAGGCATCAAGAACATCATCCATGAAGAAAGCAAAAGGTCACTAAAAAGATGAGAAAAGAAGACCAAAATGGATGACAGAAGAGACTGAAACTTGCCTTTGAACAGAGAGTAGCTAAAGCAAATGGAAGAACTGAAAATCAAAGAGCTGAACAGAAGATTTCAAAGAGCAGCTTGGACAGACAAAACCAATTACTGTAATGAAATGTGCAAAGACCTAGAGTTATAAAAACAAAAAGGAAGAACACACTCAGCTTTTTTTTTAAGCTGAAAGAACTGAGGGAAAAATATAAGCCTTGAATTGCAATATTGAAAGATTCTATGGGCAAAATATTGAATGATGCAGGAAACATTAAAAGAAGATGGAAGGAATACACAGAGTCACAGTACCAAAAAGAACTGGTAGATCTTCATTCATTTCAGGAGGTGGTATATGACCTAGAACCAATGATATTGAAGGAGAAAGTTGAAACTGCAATGAAGGAGCTGATGAAGAACAAGGCTCCAGGAATTGATGGATACCCATTGAGAAATTTCAACAAACAGATGCCCCATCGGAGGCACTCACTCAGTTATGCCAAAAGATTTGGAAGAAAGCTACCTTGTCAAGTGACTGGAAGAGATCCATATTTGTACCCATTCCAAAGAAAGGTGATCCCACAGATTGTGGAAATTATAGAACAGTATCATTAATATCACATGCAAGTAAGATCATACTGAAGATAATTCAAAAACAGTTTCAGCAGTATATTGACAGAGAACTTCCAGAGGTGCAAGCTGGATTCAGAAGAGGACGTGGAAGAAGGGATATCATAGCTGTTGTGAGATGGATCTCAGCTCAAGGCAAAGAATACCAGAAAGATGTTTGCTGGTGTTTTGTCGACTATGCAAAGACATTTGATTGTGTGGATCATGACAAATGATGGACAACATTGAGAAGAATGGAATTCCCGAACACTTGATTTTACTCTTGAGGAACCTGTACATTGACCAGGATGCTGTTGTTCGAATGGAACAAGGGAACACTACATGGTTGAAAATCAAGAAGGGAGTGTGTCAGGGTTGTATCCTTTCCCCATAGTTATTCGATCTATATACTGAGCAAATAATCCAAGAAGCTGGACTATATTAAGAAAAACGTGGCATCAAGATTGGAGGAAGAATCATTAACAACCTGAGATATGCAGATGATCAACTTTGTTTGCTAAAAGTGAGGATAACTTGAGACACTTACTGGTCAAGTTTGAAGAATACAGTCTGCAGTATAGATTACATCTCAATATAAAGAAAACAAAAATCCTCATAACTGGACCAATAAGCAACATCATGATGATAAATGGAGAAACAATTGAAGTTTTCAAATAATTCACATTGCTTGGTTCTACCATTGGTGCCAATGGAAGCTGCAGTCAAGATATTAGATGACGTGTAGTACTGGGCAGGTCAATCATGAAGGAAATCTTTCAAGTGCTGAGGAGCAAGAATGCTTCCTGACACAAGCCATGATATTTTCAATTGCCTCATATGCATGTGAAAGCTTGGCAATGAATATTGTTGTTGTTGTTATATGCTATAAAGTCAGACCTGACTCCTAACGACCCCTCCTTGGGTTTCCAAGGCAGTGTGACTATGAAAGTAGATTGCCCAACCTGCACAAAGAAGACCAAAGAAGAGTTGATGCTTTTGATTGTGGTGCTGGCAAAGAATGCTGAAAGTACCATAGACTTCTAAAAGAACTAACAGATCTTTCCTGGAGGAAGTGTAGCCGAAATGCTCCTTAGAAGCAAGAATGACCAGACTTCATCTCACCTATTTTGGTCATGTTGTTTGAAGGGAACATTCCCTGGAGAAGGATATCATGCTTGGTAAGGTGGAGAGTCAACAGAAGAGATTAAGGCCTTCAATGAGATGAATTGACATGGTGGCTGCGATAATGGGCTCAAGTATAGTAGGGACCATGGAGCTGATGCGGGATTTGGTGATGTTTTGTTGTGCTGTGCATGAAGTCACTATGAGTTGGAAATGACTTGATGGCACCTAACAAGAACAACAATACTTCTGTCATTGCTCAATGGGCTCATGAACAAAGCGGCCATGGTGGCAGGGATGGAGGTTATGCATGGGCTCATCAACATGGACTTCTACAAGGATCATTTTACTATAACCACTGCTGAGTGCCCAATCTGCCAGCAGCAGAGACTAAAACTAAGTCCACGATAAAGAACCATTCCTCATGGTGATCAGCCAGCAACTTGTTGGGAGGTTGATTACATTGGATCACTTCCATGATGGGAAGGACAGAGTTTAGTTCTTACTGGAATAGATTCTTATTCTGGATATGAATTCACCTTCCCTGCATGAAATGCTTCAGATAGAACTACCATCTGTGGACTTACAGAATGCCTTATCCATTGTTATGATATCCCACACAGCATTGCTTCAGATCAAGAGACTCACTTCACATCAAATGAAGTGTGGCCATGGGCCTATGCTCATGAAATTCACTGGTCTTACCATGTTCCTCATCATCCAGAAGCAGTTGGCTTGATATAATAATGGAACAGCCTACTGAAAACACAATTACAGGGCTAGCTGGGTGGCAATACATTGAAAGATTGGGGTAATGTTCTCCAAGAGGCTGTATATGCTCTAAACCATCATCCAATATATGGTGCTGTTTCTCCAATAGCCAGGATTCATGGGTCCAGGAACCAAGGGGTGGAAACAGGAGTAGTACCACTCACTGTTACCCCTAGTGAACCACTCATTTTTTTTTTTTCTTCCTGTCCATGCTACCTATGCTGTGTGGATCTGGAGATCTTAGTTCCAAACAGAGGAACACTCCCACCTGGAGACACAATACAGATTGCATTGAACTGAAAATTAAGAATGCCACCTAGCCATTTTGGCTCCTCATGCCTCTGGATCAACAGACAAAGGATATTACTGTACTATCTGGTGTGATAGATCCTGATTACCAAGAGGAAATTGAATTGACATTACATAATGGAGGTAAAGAAGAATATGTCTGGAATACAGGCGATTCTTTAGGACCTCTCTTAGTACTACCATGCTCTGTGGTTAAAGTAACTGGAAAATTACAGCAGACCAATTCTGATATGGCTACTAATGGCCCAGACCCTTTAGGAATGCAGATTTGGGTCACCCCACTAGGCAAAGAACCACGACCAGCTGAAGTGCTTGCTGAGGGCAAGGGAAATATAGAATGGGTGGTGGAAGAAGGTAGTTCTGAATATCAGCTAGGATCATGTGACCAGTTGCAGACAAAAGAACTGAGATTGTTCTTCTTTTTCTGAGATACTTCTTCATTGTATATGTGCATCAAATATTTTTGTTTCCTTCTGTTATGAACTGTGAAATGTAAATAAGGTTAATTTGGTTTGGTTGCACTCATGTTAGTGTATCATGTTAGGTGCAAATATGACTTTATAATTGTCTCTCTTTAAAGATTATATATGGTTAAGAAGTTGTATACAACTGCCATGTTGACAATTGGTGGACTGTGATAGTTGGAGCTATGGGTCAACTTGGCTGGACCAAAATTCTGTGTTGTTTAAGCAATTGTGATGTGGGTAATTCCCATGATGAGATCAGATGTGTATCTTTGAGCAGCCAATCCATTGAAAGGGAGTTTCCCTAGGAGTGTGCCATGCTTCTAATATATTTATGGACATCCTAGGAAAAGAGACACTCTTCTGTGGATCAGGATTCTGTTGTGCTATCTACAACTGTTTGTAAATGAACAATCCACCATTTGGCCTGGAGATCTTGGATTCATCATTCGTTGGAGTCCATAGCCAGTGTACCACCTGCCAACCTTGAGCTCCTCAGCCCTTACAGCTGCGTGAGTCAAGAAAAGCCTCCAGCTAGACGTTCCATCCAAGAATTTTTACTTACCAGCTTCTATAAGTGTGTGACCCATTTTCCTAAGATAAAATTCTCTTTTTCTATCTCTCTATAAAAGCTTTACTGCTTTTGCTTCTCTAGAGAACCTAGCCTAACACAATAGATTAGTGACGCACATTTTATAATACTGATTTTTAATCCACCTACCCACTGCCATTGAGTCAATTCTTACTCAGGATGACCCTTAAGGACAGAGAATATCTACCTCATCGATGTTTCAAAGGCTGTAAATACTGATGGAAAGAGAATGCCTTATTATTTTACCACAGAGTGGCTGGTGGGTACAAACTGCCAATCTTTTGGTTAACAGTGAATATTCTATGCACTACATGTCTGTAAACAATGGAACACATATACATGTACAGTATCATACACATGCATGTATCATATGTGTATTGTGCACATGCAAAAAAGTTGATTTTCCTACATGCATATCTTCTGAAAAAACTCATCCATTCTAATATAAATATATATTTTTTATTTAATATTTTATTGATGTTGTTATTGTTATATGCCATTGAGTCGGCCCCGACTCATAGCGACCCCTCCTTGGGTTTCCAAGGCATTATCACTATGGAAGTAGGATTGCCCAACATTCCTTCTGAGGAGTGGCTGGTGGGTTTGAACCACCAGCCTTCTGGTTAGCGGTCAAGTGCTTTAGCCACTATGCTACCAGAGCTCCTATTTTATTGATAGAAAACACCAAACCATTTATAACCATGTTGTTGTTAGTTGCAGTAAAATCAGTTCTAACTTATAGTGAACTCATTTACAACAAAATGAAACACTGCCCAGTAGTACACCAGCCTCAAAATCATTGCTATGTTTGAGACCATTATTATAGCCACTATGTCAATCCATCTTTTTGAACATCTTCCTAATTTTCACTGACTTCTACCTTACAAAGCATAATGTGCTTCTCCAGTGACTGGTTCCTCCTAATAACATGTAAAAGTAGGTGAGGTGAAGTTTCATCATAGTCCCTTCTAAGGAGCATACTGGCTGTACATTTTCCATGAGAGATATTTGTGTTCTTCTGGCAGTCCATAGTATATTTAATAAACTTCATAATTCATCAGTTTTTCTTCAGTCTTTCTAATTCTTATCCAGTTTTCACATGCATATGAGGTGAAAAATCCATGACTTGTGTTAGCCACACCTTAATCTTCAAAGTGCAAACTTTGCTCTTTAATACTTTAAAGAGGTCTTTTGTAGCATATTTGCCAATATGATCTGTCATTTGATTTTTTGACTATTGTTTCCATGGGCATTGATTCCAAATCCAAGTTAAGTGAAATCCTTGACAACTTTTTTCTCCATTTTTCATGATGTTGCTTATTGGTCCAACTGTGAAGACTTTTGTGTTCTTCATGTTGAAGTGTAATCCATAAAGAAGGCTGTAGTCTTTGCTTCATCAGTAAGTGCTTCAAGTGTTTTTCATTTTCAGCAAGCAAGATTCAAAGTATAAATTGTATTGTGCATATAAGTAATTCACAGTCTTTCATTTCATTTTTTTTTTCTTTATAATATTGATTCTATCATTGTTGTTGTATGCCATCAAATTTTTTCCAACTCATAGCAACCCACAGGACAGAATAGAACTTACCCATAGGATTTCCTAGGCTATAATCTATATAGGAGCCAATTGCCAGGTATTTTGTCCTGGAGAGCTGCTTAGTGGGTTCAAACCATAATCTTCCAATTAGCAATCAAGTGCTTAACAATTGTGTAGACAGGGTTCCTTAACATTTAACCTATTATTCTTTATTATTAACATTTTAATAAAATTCAAATGTATTGAATTTCTAAAGCAAACCAGTTGAATCTCTAACTTTAATGTCCTTATCATTCTGTGAAAGACAACATTCATTATCTTAGTTTATGTGTGCAAAACACTGCAAATATCATACTACATATGCTTTGCCATAGGTATAGACAAATGATGATGACAAGCTGTGAGCCCAAAACCATATGGAATAGTCTATTAGAATAGATTGAACATTGAGAATGCAAACATTGACAAACAAAATTTATAGTTCATGCTGTCTTGAGGAATGGAAGACAGGGAGAACTGACTCCTGACAATCAGCCACCCAAGGAAATATGTAAACAATACATGTCTCTGTGACCTCTGCAACCTCCTATTTGCTTTACATTTTCCCCTCAGTTTTAGTTAATAGGAGCTGGGTCACAACAAATCTCTGCAGGGTCTTCTTTGCTCTGTGTTCCTGAAACTCAAACATCTGCTTGAAATTGTCAACTAAGATAAATATATAATATGAGTCTTTAGAGGATCTGCAACTTGGGAAGAAGACATACCTAGGCAGAGATAATACACAGTTTTAATATATCATTCAAATCCCACCTTACAAAAATTCATCGCTGAGATAACTGAACACAAAGCCTTAAGAAAAGCCTTAACATCTGTTTGAGCCATAATGGCTCAAAGGCTTCAATGGCAACAGATGTGACAATCCAGGGTGAATCATTGAGTGTCAGTTTAGGCTGAGTTCGGGAATATCAATAGCATTATATTTTACTTCTAGTAAATGTATTTATTGAACTATTTTCTTTAGCAAAGTATCTACTTATTAACTTTCAATATACATTTCTCTTCATTGAGATAAAATAACAAATTCTTAGACAAAAGGCAATGACACAATTTAGAATTTTAGGATCATTTACATCACTTCCTTTTTCTAAAGAGACTTAAGGTAAATTTTAGTTTTGGATATTTTTAATGCACGTGAATAAATTATGATAAACTAAAAAAACAAACCCACTGCGATGGAATCGGATCTGACTCATAGCAACCCCTCCTTGGGTTTCCGATGCACTATCACTATGGAAGTAGATTGCCCCATCTTCCTTCCGAGGAGTGGCTGGTGGGTTTGAACTGCCAGGCTTCTGGTTAGTAGTCAAATGCCTTATGCACTAGGCTACCAGAGTTCCCTACGTGATAATAGATACATTTTAAAAAAGAAAAATCTAACACAGCACTTTATTCAGGACCTGGAAACTTCAAACTAAAAGAAAATAGTGAACATAACTAAAAAAGGGAATGATATGAAAAGAAAAAAAAAGTCATTTATTGCTGACTTTATACTACATTTTATTCTGCAACATAAATTTAATTATTTCAATTTCATTTTATATATCTAAGTATCTAAGTAATATCTAGGAGCTCTGGTAGCATAGTGCCTAAGGCACTTGACTGCTAACCAGAAGGCTGGCGGTTCAAACCCACGAGACACTCCTCAGAAGGAAGATGGAGCAATCTACTTCCATAGTGATACTGCCTTGGAAACCCACGGAAGGGTCGCTATGAGTCAGGTGTGACTTGACGGCACATAACAACAGCAACAAGTAATATCTATTTACTTATTCATACATAGTTTATATATATA